>NW_020837950.1:30963437-31266936 GCF_003676395.1 Aethalodelphis obliquidens | reverse complement strand
CACACACACACACACACACACACACACACACACACACACACACACACCCCACAGCACTGATTCAACTCGATTCACATTCCCACCCTGGGAGCACAGACCACCTGCTCAGCGTGGAGGTTGTAGGAGTTTCCTTGGCAAGGATCCTTTCTCTCAGCTGCTTTAGGATGGTGTCTCCAGAAGGTCACCAAGATTTAGGACCGCTTCCCTTCCGGGTTGGCCTCCGAGGCAAAGTTTCAGCTCGGATTCTGCCTGGGCCTCCCTCGGGCGCGTCCGCACTCCCTCCCCGGCCCGGGGCGCCCCGGACGCGCAGCTGGCCGACCTGCAGCGCCTCACGTTACCTTGGTGAGCTGGGCGATCTTCTTGCACATTTTCACGTGCATCTCGGGATCACAGTCCATTCTCCAGTCGGCGCCACCTCCGGCATCGGCTTTGGAGCCCGGGCAAGTCCCGGGAGCGTGAATTTTGCTGTTGAGGGCAGAAGCCATCGCTGAAACGCGTCAGGCACTCAAAGCCTCTCGATGGCTCGGCTTCTCGATGCCCACGGTGTGCAGGTGCTTGCGCGCGCGGGCGTGTGAGTGTGTGGGCTTTCTCGGGAGAGGTGGCACTGCAGTCCCGCCGTCCGCGCCACCGCGTGGCTCCCGCGCGCCCACCCTTCCTCCTCCGGCCCTCGCTCGCTTGCTGGCTCTGCGGGCACCCGCACCCTGCGGCGAAGCGCCGAGAAACCGCACGTGCCGCTCGTGACCCGCGCGCAGCTCCCGGGCCCGTGCGGGTTTCGCCTGCAATCAGCTTCAGCGACGAGAAGCCAGTGGCCTTGGAGAGGTTTGCGCCGGCCAGGCGCGGCGCTCTGGGATACGTGGGTGGCGCCGGGCTCCGGACTCAGTGGCGACGGACCCCGCCCGTGGTGGGCATCCCAGGCCAAGGAGAAAGAAGAGCCGGCCTCAGCCTCGGGCAGCTGGGGCGTTTGGTGTGAGGAAGGGACCCTGGCGACGTGCTGCTGGCGAATGGATGGCGAGAGACCGGGCACCTTGACGGGTGCACTCAGCCAGCGACTCCGGAGCCTCGGAGCTGGGCGCTGAGGGCTGAGGGGGGGGGGGCGGGGGGCCCGGGGGGGGGGGGGGGAGGGGAAAGCGAGTCGCGGGGACGCAAGGAGGTGCGGGGACCCGGGCATACATTTTGGGCCCCTGCCTGGGCTGAGGGTGGGAGCCCCCCTTCCCCCATTTTAAGAAGGACCCCGGACGTTGCGGGAGAATTGCAGGAGATTACCAAAGGGAAGAAGCCAAAAGGGCTGCCGAGGAGCTGGTGACCGAAATCTGGGACGAGAAAGCGCAGAGTACGTAGTGAGGGAATGTGTAGTGTAAGAAAGCAGAGAAAAAAGTCAAAGACAGGGGTAGAAAGGATGGTGACAGGTGTGGGAAAGGAGGAAGCAAAGAGGAATGAAGGAGTAGGTGAGTAACAAATGGAGCTGAAAGTCTGAGCAAACCGATCCCAGGGAAAGTGAAGCGACTCAACCACACACCTGGCCACCGGCCACCCGGAGCCAGAATCCTGTCAAGTCTTTGGATTACGAGCTTGTGTGGTTTTCGTTTGTTTGGTGAGTGGAGGGGTTAGCGGGCCAAATTTCTTTGTGACTTGCTTTTTCTGGTTTCAAACAGTGGGCTTTGGGGAAAGTGACAACATCCTGATCAGAATTTCCTAAAGTGTGAAAACAGCATCAAAATAATAAGCAATTTGCATGGTTAATATATTTCATTTTACAAACTGCTTTATATCAGAAGTTTTAATAATCTTGAAAAAAAAACAAGCAAACCTCAAGGGGTCTCAGAAACCACGATCCCATCCCTCCACACTACCCATTTTTATAGATGAGGAAATACAGAAAACTTGTACCAAGCAAGGCAATTACAAGTAGCAGAGTTGTGTCTGAAACAGAGATATTCCTATTCTAAATTCCTTACTTTCACCCCAATACATTATACTTCATAGGCATAGCCAACCTGGGTTTTGGTTCCTAGTTTATCCTCTTAGGTTCCCTCTCCAGGACAACTACCCCCTCCCCCAATTCAATTAGAAAACAGAATGCCTGAATCAGAATCACTGCCAGGATGTTGATGTAGACTCTTGGTCCTATCTTAGATTCCATGAGTCAAAATCTCTGGAGGTGAGGATCCAGAATCCACATTTTAAACGAGCGTCCTACTTAATTCCAAATTTAGAGTATTTTCTGCAGGGTCTTAATATATAATACATTTTCAGGAATTCAACCACTTTGTAAACTAGAAGAAAATTAGCCTTTTTGATTCAGAACGTTATCAAAAGTTGTTCTCCTCTGTGGAAAATCACATCATCAGTGGCTTTGTGGCTCATATTTGGTTGCTGATACAACACACTTGTATTGTAACTGCCACGTTCATGGTGAGTCTGCCAATATGTGCAAGCGCCTGAGTACTACATTATGTCATAAAGTTAATCAAGCCAGAGCATTTCCATACTGAAATGATTTAATTATAATTGCTTTCCTTTTATTTCTCCTTTCTATTACTGTCAAGAAATTATACTGAGTTTTAAAATGTTTACTAATTTAAAAAATTATGAATTTCAAGATAATACCATGAACATTGAAAAGGTGATATTGGGTGTGAACAGGATTGAGAACCACTGCTCTTGATGATCTTATACACACTAAAGTTCAGTAATACTGCTTTCTAACTCCAAGTTTTAGTTATTTAATTATGATCTTATTAAGTCTGGGGGCCAAAACATTTTCCAGTTGGATATATTATACTTGCAACTTTATAGTGGCAGACAGTGGGGAAAGCAGATTCCCTTATCAGGCTTTGCTGGACTGCAGTTACTATAATCAAGGTACCACAAGCTGGCCTGTCTTGCAAAGAGTCCTTTGCAGTTTGCTGGGGTTTTCTAGCACCATGACTAGTAGGTCTTTTCACACTATCAGGAATGAAATAGAGGGCAGGAGAGGACTATGTGCTTTGTCTAATACAGGGCATTTATTAGCCCACTAATGTGGTCTTGGAATTATGCCATGCTCTTTGCACATGTTCTCACCCCCACTAAGGCACTTATTATTCTCATTCTACAGACTAGAAAATTGAAGCTAAGGGAGGCTAAACACCCAATTTTACACAGCTAGTAAATGGATCTGAGTCTATCCAACTTCAAAGGCTGTTCTTCCCAGAGCACAGTGCTGGCAATCCGAAACTTTTTAAAATTACAATCAATTTGTTTTTTCTTTAGATTATAAACATATAAGCTTCTTTTAGTTACCCCTCTCCTCAATCTCACCTGTAATAATACAAAAAATGGGTATAAGAAGAAAGCAAAAATCACCCCAAGTCCCACACTCAAAGAAAATTGCTGTTAATATTTTGAAGATTCTTCTAGACATCTCTCTGAAAACACCTAGAAAATGTTAAGTACATATATGTATTTTAAAATAAATGAGATACTGTAATAATGTTTTTGAACCCTATTCACTCAATCTTATTTTCCTTTTGCCAATAACAATCTACATTCCCATTTTAAACAGCCAGTATTCCATTATATACAACATATTTACCCCACCTATTATTGAACAATTCTTTTATTTTTTTATATTTTAAGCAAAATGCTTCATATATGTTTATAATGTTTGCTGTATTATGAGAATATTCAATTCTGTTCTAAAGGACAGGAAAACCAAAAAGGATATATGAAACTTATGTTGGATAGAATTCTTAAAATGTGTTAAGTACAGAGTATACTGTAAGACAGGATAAAGACAGAATGGAATATATGTAAAAAGGAGGGAATGAACAAGAGTATTACTAATAGGTGGAAAAAGATGGAAAGACCAAAGATGTAAGGTAAAGATAATGCCACCTTCAGGCTGACAGCTGTATCATCCCTAAAATGTCATTTGTTGTTGACACTCATTCTGGCCCCGTGAATGTCCTGCCCCAGAAACACAGATAAAAAACATGGCTCTCAGCAGGCCGTTATCCAGGCATACGTGCCTTTGCACATTTCTAACAGAGCAAGCACGTACTGACTCTAGGCATCCTCCACCTGCTGAGCCCCTCTTTCAATTTCAACTGTGGTTCTCAAAACTGAACGTTCAGTACTTCCCTAGTGGCGCAGTGGTTGAGAGTCCGCCTGCCAATGCAGGGGACACGGGTTCGTGCCCCGGTCCGGGAGGATCCCACATGCTGCGGGGTGGCTGGGCCCGTGAGCCATGGCCGCTGAGCCTGCGCGTCCGGAGCCTGTGCTCCGCAACAGGAGAGGCTACAACAGTGAGAGGCCCGCGTACCGCAAAAAACAAAACAGAACAAAACCCTGCACGTTCAGAAGTCAAGGCTGCTGCAGCAGACAGGACAACAACACTGCATACCCCAGGATTCTGGTAATGTGGTCCTTCACCTCCCTGGCACCCTATCCTAAATGTCTTAACCTTCACTATACTTTCCAATTGACTTCTGTTTAAAAGTGATTCAGTAAACCATTGGATTTGAGCATCTTAATTTGGGCTGTAAGGATTTGCTGTCCATGACATCTGGGATAGTCTGTCTGGTAGTGTATTTGGAGATTACCATTGCATCAGGAAAACTTCCTACACGACATTATACACGGATCTTTGCACAGATGTGCAAGTATTTCCATAGGAGTAAATCCTAGAATAAACTGGTTTCAAAGAGTATGCAAATTTTAAATCTTTATATATTCTATACTGTTCTGGAATAGTTATTCCAAATTATACTCATTAATAGTGCTCAAAAATGTGTGTTTTCCTATGCTTGTGATCTTGAAATATCTCCCAATTTAAAAGGGGAAGAGTGTCTCCCCTACACCATTTGTTTGATTACTAGTAGGGCTGTTAAAACACCTTTCCACAAATTGATCAGTCACTGGAATTAAACTTTTTGTGCACTCTTTTTGTCTGGCTGTCTTCTATATGTTGAAGTAACTTTCTAGACCCAAGATAGGGCTGCTACTGTGTAGGGTGCCATGTCAGCAAACCAACACCTAGATAATTTTTGTGTCCCTGTAATGCTCTGTGCGACCAGAAACACAGTATATCCAGTCAGCCAATCCCCAAACACCAAGCCAGCTCTGGGCTCTCTACTTAGTTTCTTCTTACTCTAAACAAGGTTGACTAGGTCACCCCAGCCAATCAGATATTTTCTATTTTTCTCTTCCTTGTTCTTTATTCTTTACCCTATAAAAGCTTCCTGCCTTCCACCCCATTTTATTCTACTTCATAAAGTGCTAAAGTTTGTATCACCAAAATTGTCTTTAATCATTTTTTAAAACTTATTACAAGATCTTTCTTTGCAGGGGCTTTGAGCACTTTACTTATCATACATATTGCAAACATTTCCCCCAGTTAGCAATTTACGTTTCTTATGCTCTATGAATATCTTGAATTTTTACATAGGTAAATCTGTTTATCTTTTCTCATATTTTGGAATAAAATGTTTGGTGGCAAAATTTTAGCCAGATTATCTTAAATATTGATATGATCACCATGAGTGCCACAAATTGTTTTGGAAGCAGCTAGTGGGCAATGAGTCTAGTAATGCGAGCATTGGTAGTCATTTTTCTCATCTTCATACCTGAAAATCCTGCTAGTGGTAACAGAGGTGTGAAGCACAGGGATAAAAGAAGAGTTGAGTACATGGGCTAAGAGCAGTTAATCGCACAAGTAGTCTTTCCAATACCTGAAACATTTAACAGCCAGTTTGCAAAGTACATTTGACTTCACCTTAAACAGGCAGAAAGTGAATCTGGCCACTCAATACTGCTGCCTTTCTGGTCTTTTTCTAGAGTTCAAAGGTAAATAAACAATAGAACTCTCCAAAACTCAAAAAAGGAATGGAACTGATGCTTTTAAGTTCTCTTTATTACACAGCAGTAGAGTGCTCTCTACTTAATGGAAACGAAAAAGTTTTTTAACTGAATTAAGTATTGGTAATAGAATGACCTATGGTTCAAATTTTCAACCTAGCCAAGTCGTTTTTCAATTTCCCTTTCCAGAATTGACCACTGTTTTTGTTTGTTTTGTTTTGTTTTTGTTTTTTAAGGTCATCTGGTGTCTCTGCAATACAAATCCAAGGATCACCTAGAATACGTACATGGATTTAGAATTTCTCAAATTTTGGTAAACATAAAAATTATCATGAGCTTGATAAAAATGAATAATTCTGACTCCTTCATCAGAAATTTTGATTCAGGTCTGAGTAAGGCATTTTAAACAATCACTTCAGTGATGCTGTTGTGGATGGTACCAGACCCCAGTTTGAGAATTGCTTTAATGTCTCAAATAAGCCTTAACAGTTCCCTCTATGTCGTCCTGCTTTATTACGTCCTCCTCATCCTTTCTCCTATTCACATCCTATCAGCCTTCATGTCTCAGCTCAGGTAGCACTCTGAGGGAGCCCTGACCTGACTACTCCAGTCAGAGATGCTCTCCCTGAGCTCTCATGGCACTTAGTATACAGCAGACGTCTCTAAACTTTGATTCAGCAACTGATCAGAAGAAACTTTTTGAGCATGCATTCTAATAATGTACTTCTTGACCTATGATTGTACTGTACTAATATTTTATATACACTGTAAAATATACCCAAAAGAGAAAGTTAACAGATGAATTAAAGAAAATATGACAAATTATTGTTAATTTGACAAAAATTTTGGTATATATTATTAATATATTGTGATATAGTATTTTAGATGAAGCAATTTAATTGAATATGCTTCAACATTTTAAAAAATCTTGATTTATCATTTTAGGATATTGTGATTCAGAGGTCTAATTCTAAGTTCAGTTTATTTCAACATTGATTTTAATAGCTGCTATAACTGAAAACATATGAAACTTCACAGGTTCAAAGGATGGATATCATTAAAGTTACTTACTAAATTATGGTTATCAATTTTGCAATCCCATACACCAATTTTCATAAAGGATTTTGCTCAAATTTTGTTGAAATTCAGTAAAGTTATATCTTCCTTGATACCAATCAATTCTCACAAGCTAATCATAAAATGTTGCATTTCTATATGTATTTTTAAATAGGTAATTATTCATATGGTACAATATTCAAGACTGAAAAAATGAAATGACTTCATTCCACCTCTGTTTCTAGTTACTGGTTCCACTTCTGCAGAAGCAACAAATTCTATTCCTACATGAGCATAAAAAGCATGTGTATATTTAATTTTCTGACACATTTTACACTTACTACCATACTGAATGAGGAAGGATGTGGTTTTCCTACACCATATCCCTTCCACATTCCTCAGTCTTATTTTATCAGAATTCCAATAGTAATCACTTATTATGATAACAATGTAAATATGGTTCATGGGCCAAAGTGTGCTCAAAATTACTCCTACTTTCTTACACAATCCTTCTTTGTCTTCTTTTTTAATTCGCTAACTGCTAGGGATAGATTTAAGTGTGTGTTGGTTTCAGTATTCAGCAAAAACCTGCTCTTAGGGTTTGGCCTTGCCCTTTGGGAGGCTGAAGAGCTGACTACCTCTTTCACTGTCATTTCTGGCAACTCTGAAATTGTACCAGATCAATGATAATGGTTCTTTTTTCCAGATGAACATCACACCTATTCAGATTAACAACATCTGTATTATTAACAAGGCAAGTATATTAGTTACGGTAATGTTAATTGCTAAAATAAACAAACCCTACATTTCAGTAGCTTAACACAGTAGAGTTTATTTTTTTGCTCACATGAAAGTCTGAGTTACTTGTCTTTGGACCCCCTTCCTATCTAAAGTGAATCAGCAGTTGGCTATTTCTATCTGTGCTCCAAGATCCTCCAGGACCACATAGTCATCTGCATCCAGCCAGTAAAAGGCAAAAAGAATATAGAGAAGGTATATCCACTTCTAAAATACCTTGGGGCCTGGACTTGACATACCAACTCTGTAGTAATTGGCAAAAACTGATTATAGGCGAGAACTGACTAAGATATAAGGGGGTCTGGAAATATAATTCCTGGCTGGGTAGCAATTTCTCGTAAGAACTCTACACTCTGAAAAGGGGAGCACACAATATGATGGACACAGAATTATCTATTACAAATAATTCAGACTTACTGTTAATATCTGAATATATATTTTCTAGTACAGGTAAACATTTGGGATATAAATTGAAGTGAAAAATCACACTGAAATGTAAGCTCCATGAAGGCAGAAATTTTTGTCTTTTTTGTTGACTGCTAAAGCCCTAGGGCTTAGAATAGTACTTGGCACTCTGTAGGTGCTCAGTAAATATTTGCTGAATGACCAAATGAATGAATGTATTTTATGCACTGAAATTCTATTAATCAGGTCAAATATTATGTGTATGTATTGCAAAAGTAAAGTGCTGTAAATAATTGATTTGAAAACTGTTAATTTTATGTACAGAAACAGATATTGAGAACATTCTGGTAGCTGAATAACAGGGAAACAGATGAACACGAACATTAGACTAGATAACGTCTAGAAGAATACCTTAAGTGTATAAAAACATTTAAATAACAGTGCAAGGCAGAATAATAGATTCAATTGTTTATAATTCCAATAGCTGTAGAATTGGTATACTAAAATTCAAAATTTTAAACAAAGAACTAGTATTAGATTTTAGTTAATTTATACCATTTAGATAATTAATTTTCAAGAAAAAGTCCAATTTGGGAATTCTTCAGCCTTTTGAGGATAACTGAAAAATGGAATGTCAACTCTCCTACCTCAGATTTCATGAAAAGGACAAACTCCAAAGATATATAAACCACATCTATGATAAATGACCTTTAACCTGGATAAAATAAATGTAAAGGTTACCAAAAAATAAAAAGAAGATAGTAATAGAGAAAAATGAGATACCTAAAGTATTGTTTTCAGTCATTAAATTTCAAAATGTCAGTTGTAATAAGAATATTTTAATAAAGACAATTCCTCTTCTACCTCATATCATATACAAAATTAACTTGAGATGGATCACAGACTTAAATGTGAAAGCTAAAACTATAAGGCTTCAAAAAAAACACAACATAGAAGAATATCTTCATAACATTCAGGTTGGCAAAGATTTGTTAGAGCACTAACAATAATAGAAAAATAACCTGATAAACTGGATTTTATAAAAATTTAAAACTTCCACTCATAACATACCATTAAGAAAGTAAAAATAAAAGATAATAAATAAAAATAAAATAGATAAAATAAATAAAATAAAAATAAATAAAATAAAATAAAAATAAAAATAGAAGATACTTGTAACACACATACGTATATCTGACAAACAACCTTGTGTACTAAATATGTAAAGAACACATCATTAAGAAAAAGATAGCATAATTTACAAGTGGGCAAAAGACTTGAAAAAGTACTTTCAAAAGAGGTATCTGAAAGGACAATAAGCATATGAAAAGGTACTCAATATTGCAAATCATGGAAACGTAAATTAAAGCCACGATGAGATACTACTATACAATAACAGAATCAGTAAAATTAGGGACTGACAATAACAAGTGTTTGTAAGGATGTGAAGCAACTGGAACTTTCATACATTGCTAGTGAGAATGTAAAATGATACAATCACTTTGGAAAGTGTTTGGCAGTTTTACTCTATGACACAGCAGTCTGGCTCATTCCCTAAAGGAATGAGTGCCTACAGCCACAAAAAACACAGAAGAATGTTTAATTGCAGCTTTATTTGTAATAGCCGCAAATTGTAAAGAACTCAAATGCCATCTAACAGGTAAATGAATAAAAGAATTATGGCATATTCATACAATGGGATAGTCTACAGCAATTTAAAAAACTGAATCATGGATACGTGCAAACTCCTGGATGAATCGCAGATATTATGTTGATGAAAGAAGCCAAGTGTAAAACAATACATACTGGATGAGTTCATTCACATAAAGTTGAGAACAAGCAAAATTAATCAATCTTTAGAAGAGATGAGTGGTTA
Organism: Aethalodelphis obliquidens; assembly: GCF_003676395.1. Lineage (NCBI taxonomy): Eukaryota > Metazoa > Chordata > Mammalia > Artiodactyla > Delphinidae > Aethalodelphis > Aethalodelphis obliquidens. The sequence continues at coordinate 31,256,963 of NW_020837950.1, read as the reverse complement.
TTTCTGGGGGAGGTATAAACAGGGAAAAGGGCACTAGGGAATCAGAACTTTTTTATACTTTAATCTGAGTGTATACATCTTAATATGAGAGTATGCATTATGTGAAAAATCAAGTACACTTAATGATTATTGCACTTTATGTATTTTAGTGTAGGTATGATTATCCCTTACTTAAAAAAAGAAAAAGAAAAAAAAAAAAAGGCACACGGACAAATTGTCCTGGCAAGGTTTACTCAATAGATTGGATGACAGAGAAAAAACCACATCACCACACATAATTATTTGCAGTTAGATCAAAATTTATTAAGTTATATAATATTAATATAAACAAAGTATAGGGAAAAAACCTCAATCATAATACATAGAAACAAAATCTAAAGCATTATATGGGAATAACTATATCCTGATAGCAAAAACAGTACAGAAGATGAAAACATGAAATTTCAGAATATTATTTGTAAAGAAGTAAATAACTCCTTATGCTTCTGAGTCTACAGAGGCTAAAATTTAAACAAAAAGCTGGTTGAAATGATTGCTATGTATTATGCATCATTTCTTTAAAAAAATTTGAGATTTGCTTAAGCAAGGGGCATAGTTCCTTTTACAAAACAAGTCACTGAACACAAGTTTTTCTGAAAAAGTCTTCCGCAGTGCACATCTCATTGAAGGTGAGCACCGATTGCAATTGTGGTGTATGATGCCTGAAGGAGCAATCTAATCGCTGACAATACTAGTTTTCCTATATTTTTAATGTCAAACTTCTAAAATCTGACTACTGAAATTGTAATAGAATGATTACATTTTAAAAAATAAAATTTGCAGATATATTTTTGTGACACAGAGACACTCATCCAAAAATTTGTATTTGGTGTACTTCGAATTGCTTCATTTTATCATTATTCTAGTTACCCTTGTACTTATCTTTAAATTTTTCTCCCTTGTCCCAACATCTGTTGCATTTTTTACACGTTCCATGTACTCACACACTTTGTTCTAAGTTTCCTAGAGACCTGCTTCCTGAGATCCCCACTCTACTTACTTGACAGGGCAGTCATCGTGGGACTTTCTTTCATGGCATTCCTTTGTGAGATCGTATATTTTCAGGATCTCATGTCTTCTTACTTAGATTACTCCTTTGTTTTGGTGAAGTACATCCTCCAGTAGCCTCCTAAAAAAGGGTACATGGTAGGATAAAATTTTGAGACTGTGCTAGCCTAACCTTTATTTTAGCCCCATACTTGATTGGACTGTCTATATTCTAGAGAGAATACTAGATTGGAAATCATTTTTCCTCTTAGCTTTGAAGACCTTGCTTTCATGGTTTTCTGCCATCTTCTAGTGTTGCTACCAAGGAGTCAAAATGCCATTCTGAAAACATCCTTTTATGTAACCCTTGTTTTCCCCCTGTGGAAACTTTTAGGATCTTTAACCCTGGCATCCTGAAATATCATCATATGCCTTTGTGTGTGTGCGTGTGTATGTGCGTGTGTGTGTGTTTTAATTCATTGTACCGTGCACTCAGTGGATCCTTTTAATTTAGGAGCCAGATGTCTTACATTTTTGGGAGATGTTCTTTAATTTTTTATCCTCACCTCCTTTCTCTGTTCTCTCATGTTGGAGATCTTATTAATCAGATGTTGCATCCCATTCTGATCTTCCTTCTTTTTTCTTTGCTATTTTTCACCTCTGCTTTTTTGTTCCAATTTCTGAAATTTCTTCAGCTTATCTCCCAACACATCTATTTCATATTAAATTTTGGCTCTCCTATTTTTCCAATATTCTTATTATTTACTGATTGTTCATCTTTTATAGCACCCTATTCTTAATTTTCATGGGTGTAATATATTCTATGTTTCTGAAAATATCATAGCATCTTTGAGAGCTTTATGTTTTCTGCCTCATTTTCAGTTTTTGTTTTAGGTACTTTTAATTGTTCTGGTCTTCATCTTTCATTGTTGAACGTATCTTCAAATGTCTAGTGATCCTTGGCTATCAGCTTATCATGACTTCAAGGGACTGAAAGCCACGTATGAATGAGCAGGGCTGTGAACTCTGGGTTTCACTGTAACAAATAATCAAGTGGCAAACTGTTTTTTAAATTGTCCATCTTTTCAGATGGGCTGGTCAGGGCTGGGGATAAGTCCAGCTACCAGATTCTGTAGTGAGGTGGTGAAAGGGCACTGAAGGATTATAATATTCAGAATACTGACCTTCTCTCAATCATCCTGTTTTCAGAATAGCAACTCACTACCACCACCATTCTCCCCCCCACCCCAGGCCCCAGTTCTGATCCATTTGGTTCAATTTCTCCAGAGAATAAGCCTCTAGCCTTCTGCTAGAAAAAGGGAAAGCTGCCTGGCTACAAAGGGGGAACAAAAATAAACTTTCAAATAATTCCCTTATTTTCAACTTTGCTCCTCAACTTCACCTCCCAGGGTACCTTGTGCCCCCAAATCCTTGACTCTTTGGGGGGTTCTGGAAGGAAAAGATAGGTGTTCCAAATTTGTGGACCTTTTCTGCAATGAAGAGTGGCTGTGAGAACTGTGCTACCTATCAAGTATTAAAAAAAAAAAATAGAAAGTAGTGCTACCAAATGTAAAATAGTGGGAAGCAGCTGCATAGCACAGGGAGATCAGCTCAGTGCTTTGTGTCCATCTAGAGGGGTGGGATAGGGAGGGTGGGAGGGAGTCGCACGAGGGAGGGGATATGGCGATATATGTATATATATAGCTGATTCACTTTGTTATACAGCAGAAACTAACACAACATTGTAAAGCAATTATACTCCAATAAAGATGTTAGAAAAAAACAACAAAAAAGAACAAAAACAAAACAAAAAAAGATGTTTAAAAAAAAAAAGTAGTGCACTTAATCTTTCCCTTCAGGGTAAAAGAGAAAGTAACTTTAAAATACACACGAAAAACAACAAACCCCCAAACTACCTATTACTGAGACATCATTTTGAAAATTTGTACGTCTGGAAATGTTTTAATGGCTATGTGATAATTTTAGCCAAAGACAATGTGTCTCCTATAACAGCGCTCATATCTCAATTGACCTTCCTCTTTTATCTCTTAACAACAGTTCTAATCTTGGGTCAACTATGTGTTAGCCTCTCTCTTCCTGCATCAAGTATTCGCAGATAAAAATACAACACAATGGAAAGAACCAGTGTTCCCTGGGAACAACTACAAGACTACAATCCAAATTTAATCAGTGTTACTCACACATTCATAGGGTTGCCAGATAAAATATGGGATGCCAGATAAATCTGAATTTCAAATAATTAATTATTTTTCCTCGAATAAGTATGGCCCCTATTTCATTGTTTATCTGAAATTCAAATTTACTTGGGCATCCTGTATTTTTGCTAAGTCTGGCAATCCAACACATTTACTTAAACAGTGTATCATAAGTAGAAAGTGACCAACATAGAAAAACTGGGTTTAAAGAAGGAAACTGGGATCTGGACCAAAGCTATTCAAGCCACTGGGCAAGTCTACATTACTACCAGGCAGGTAGCCATGGGCCACCCCATATGCACCCACTTTGCAATGTACAATGCCTTGGCTGTGGCCAAAATTAATGCTTTCAATTACTATAGGAACTTGGATTCTCTAGGTAGTGTGGCCAGCCCCTTGTGTCACCAGAGCTGTGCCACTCTATCAAGCCATTTTGGTTGCTCAGGGTTCAATCATAAAGCCAATCTAGGGTCTTTTTTGATGGACGATGGCCATACTCTTGGACAGTTCCAATTATTTGTGCACCTCCCAAACAAAGTTGCCCCAACCAGACCTAGATAATATACACACAGCAAGATATCAGTTGATGTATTGGAGTGTCAGGTCTCATAAGCTGACACCATGGATTGAAGGGGAGCATTAAGCATGGGTTTAATAGTTAACCCAAATATAATAATTTCCCCCCAATAAAATATTACTAGCTCCTTCATTTATAAGCTGTAATATTTTAAGACTGTTTCATCTGGTTTCTGTTGATATCTAGTTTGATACCAAACCAGCTCAGTTTCTGTGTATACTAGGGACTCAGTTACAATCTTGTTAGGCTGGCTGGGATCCTGTCTCCTAGGTGAATACTGGTTATGTCCTACGCTAGGAAATACAGCATAACTTTCCAAATGATTTCAGGAATTTTCATATCATGTTTCAGGGTCATCTATTTCTTCCCAGATAAACTACCCAAATTCCAGACTACTTACTGTTTTATGCTCCAACCCTAAGCTGTCACTAACATTTTTTTTGAGCTTGAATTGTTTATTGTTCACTGTACAGTGTTATATACATTATCATGTCTTAAGTGGATTATTAATAGACTCAAATATTTAAATACTTTGTATTGAATTGGACAAGTCACTTAATTTTTCTCATCTTCAGATTCCTCACCTCTGGAAATTATCTTAAAATATCTTTCATAGTGTCATTTCAACGGGTGCTATAAGATTAAAAAAGAAAATAGATGAACATTAGTTATGACTTTGGTAAATACTGCCCAGCTGTGGAAGGTCATTTCCAGGTTTATGAGCTGCTGTCAATGAGAAATAAGCAATGATCAACCACATGCAGCAGCTGCAGGGGATGAGGGGAGAGGTTCCTCACAAAGGTCTATGCTCAATATGTAGGAAAAAAAAAAAGGCAAAAGCCACAGTATTCAGGTCTTAGAAGAAGGTAGAGGACTGGCTTTCACCAATGCCCCGCTTCTGCCTCAGTTTCAATGCTCGTTGCTTACAGACTTGTTCTCTGATTCAACCCAAGCCCTGAAAGTGGTCCTTGAGATGGGGTAAGATATTTTTGCATTTATACATAATATTAAGGTTTTTTTTTTAACCTGAGTGAAGATGTGAGTTGAAAGGATTTTTACACTGTGCCACAAAAGTTTATTTTTGAATATTTCTTTTTAGAAATTAACAAAATCCTCTTGGAATTAAATGGATTACATTTTATGTCACGTGTGGGCTGGAATAAAAGTGATTTAAATTTCTATTTAAAACTAATGGGCTGGGGCTTCCCTGGTGGCGCAGTGGTTGAGAATCTGCCTGCTAATGCAGGGGACACGGGTTCAGGCCCTGGTCTGGGAGGATCCCACATGCCGCGGAGCAACTGGGCCTGTGAGCCACAACTACTGAGCCTGCGCGTCTGGAGCCTGTGCTCCGCAACAAGAGAGACTGCGATAGTGAGAGGCGTGCACTGCGATGAAGAGTGGCCCCCACTTGCCAGAACTAGAGAAAGCCCTCGCACAGAAATGAAGACCCAACACAGCCAAAAATAAATACATAAATATTTAAAAAAAAAAAAAAAAACTAATGGGCTGCTCCAAAAATATTGAATTCTTTAACAATGGAGCCAAAAGTAGAAAATCATTTATTATGTAAGAGAATTTATGTTTTCAGTAAGAAAACAACCCAAGTGACTTCTAAAATCCTAATTGCTTTAAGCAATTGAATAAAAGTTAATTCAGGATTGACATTTTAAATGAAACATGTATATTCCTAGTACATTTGATAACGGTTCTTCATTGGAGGCTACATTTTAAACTGACTCCACAGTTTAGAAGCAACTCTAGTACTGTCTGCCTGCTACATTGTTATTTTAAATCATTATTCTAAAATCAAGTATTCTTTTTCCATACTTTATTGAGAAGGGCTGGTCATAGCTCTTACAGCTAAGAGGAGCTGGGTAGATCAGATCACTGTGATACCTTTACCCTCTCCCTTTCCTTAGTCTCATATCCAAAAATTGTATGGTATATAATCCTACTGCTGCCACCAATAGAAAGAGATTAGAAGATTATATACAAGGATCACACTTAAACATGTAGCCATTAACTAAATTTTGTTCAAAACTGGTAAAGATACACCACAGAGATTTTCCTTTTGATGACGGCAAGTAGACACAGAAGAAATACCTGGTGGTTGGTGTCAGTTAGTGTAGCTCCTTCAATTTTCCTCAGTCCAATGGATACCACTCATTAGTAGAACTTATGTGCCAGCAGCTTGTATAAAGTTGTCTCATGAAGTCTGAGTAGTTATCCAGACTTTCTGGGCTTTTATACATACCCCAGCCATATGAGCATAACACTTCTGGTCCTGATCTTTGTGTGCCACTGCCTTGTGAATTTAGTATATACAATTTAAATCTGTGTATAAAATACCTATTTATTTTATGTATTCCCTTAGCTGACTACCTCTTGTGGGGTTTAATTGTTGGAGTGTGCTCTCCATCTGAATTCCCACTACACTTCGATGACTGTCTCATTTTCAAATATTTAATGGCCAGTGTAAGGAGTAAGCTTATATTCTGTGACCCTAGCTCACAGTAAATGAGCATCAGTGGCCAAAAGCCTTGGGGTAATTCACATTGGTTCAATATATTTTAAAACTGATTTCTTATGTATATCATCTGATTTAATTTTGCACTCCCAGTGAGTGTCTGGATTATAGTAGGCACTCCATAATGTTATTAAATGACTAAATTTCTATTTAAAACTAATGGGCTGCTCCAAAAGATATTGAATTCTCTAACAATGCAGCCAAAAGTAGAAAATCATTTATTATGTAAGAGAATTTATGTTTTCAGTAAGAAAACAACCCAAGTGACTTCTAAAGTCCTAATTGCTTTAAGAATCTACTCTAATATCAAAACACTGTTTTCACCATAGAGAAAATGTTTTAGATGGACAGTTGTGATTGGAGTCTCAGCAAAATAATTCCCTAAAGGTGACCTAACATCTGCCCTCCTCCTGCCATGTCTAGATTTCTTCTGTTAGAAAGCTGATGGGCTTAAAAAAACATGTTTATCGTCTTCTGGGCTCAAGGTATCTGGGCTGCTTCAACAAAAAGAGACTATCTGCACCAAGACAGAATAATACCTTTAAATACATTGATGTCTGTTGGTTTAGAAATTCTGTTTCCTTACTCTTTTGATACATATTTCTATAAATAGGGAATAAATTCATCCTTCTTTATCCTAATTATGGGGACTGCATTTAACCAAAGGCCCAGGGAGGGAGAGTGTGAAAGTGGTAAATTCACCCCTAACCCCACACCATGGCGCACAAAAAGATGTAAAGGCTTGTATGGAGGTTCCTTAAAAAACTACAAATAGAACTACCATATGACCCAGCAATCCCACTACTGGGCATATACCCTGAGAAAACCATAATTCAAAAAGAGTCATGTACCAAAATGTTCATTGCAGCTCTATTTACAATAGCCCGGAGATGGAAACAACCTAAGTGCCCGTCATCGGATGAATGGATAAAGAAGATGTGGCACATATATACAATGGAATATTACTCAGCCATAAAAAGAAACGAAATTGAGCTATTTGTAATGAGGTGGATAGACCTACAGTCTGTCATACAGAGTGAAGTAAGTCAGAAAGAAAAAGACAAATACCGTATGCTAACACATATATATGGAATTTAAGAAAAAAATGTCATGAAGAACCTAGGGGTAAAGCAGGAATAAAGACGCAGACCTCTTAGAGAACGGACTTGAGGTTATGGGGAGGGGGAAGGGTGAGCTGTGACAGGGCGAGAGAGAGTCATGGGCATATACACAGTAACAAACGCAGTAAGGTAGATAGCTAGTGGGAAGCAGCCGCATGGCACAGGGATATTGGCTCGGTGCTTTGTGACAGCCTGGAGGGGTGGGATGGGGAGGGCGGGAGGGAGGGAGACACAACAGGGAAGACATATGGGAACATATGTTTATGTATGACTGATTCACTTTGTTATAAAGCAGAAACTAACACACCATTGTAAAGCAATTATACCCCAATAAAGATGTTAAAAAAAAAAAAAAAAGAAGTAAAGGCTTAAGGCTTATTTAGGTATCTATCAATCATTTTGTGCAACCTGGAATTACTTATATACAAACAAATGGGTTCAAATCTGGGTCTTGACTGCATATCTGACACTTTCCTCTTCAACTGTGTTTCTTTTCTAGAGCTGCCAAGTCACCTCCTATCAGATACACTGTATCTCTATGGACTCTATTCAGCACTTGGTGAATGTTGAATATGCCTTAAGCAAAGCAGAATCTATTTCATTTGTGAAGAATAAATGACCATACTCTGTTCAGCATGTACAAAGCTGTTGGTTTATTCAGCTGGGAAGCTGGGGAAAGGCTTCCTTTGGGAATGAACAGCAAAAATGTGTTCATGAACAAGGCACTTTTACACACACACACACACACACACACACACACACAGGAACATATGATGGTTACATAAACATCAACAGATTTTAATTTTTAGACCCCTCTACCTCTTCCCACCTTCCCCTAAAAAGAAAAAAAAGAAAAAAAAGAAACAAAGAAAGAAACAGGTTTTTGTAACATTTTAAAAACCAACTTCATAGAACATCTACATAGGAACAGTTACTGATACATTCAGTTACACTAACATTATATGGTTTCAGTTCAGTAACAAGTTTTCCATTAACAAGTATTTTTTTCTACCTACTATAATTCCCTCCTTTTTCCTTAAGAGGAGACAACTAAGGTTCAGCAGAAACTACTCATTAGGTTATAAACATTCTCCTCTCTCCTTAAAGTTGCTATACATTTATAGAATTTGTGATTCCATTAATGCTTCAATTTTTTGATGCCACACTGTATACAGCACTTAATTATGGAGAACAGGAAAAAGCAAAATTAAAATAAGGAGAGATATATATCTTTAACAATCTGTTTTCTGATTCCCTTTAGATGCCCAGTCAACCAGGATCACACAAAGGTTTCACTCTTTATTGTAGGTGTGTGAAAAGACTTACTGGTCTCATGCATTTTATGTATGTTGATTTCTACGTTTTGACTCATCTAAATAAACACAGCAAGATTCATTTACAAGGGTACATATGCTTTCTATTCAGCCAGAAAAAAAAATCTAAAGCTAGATGTAGGAAAACAATGATGCTAAAAAACTCTTCAACTTCAGACTGTATTAGGCTGAGAATTTCTGCAGTAAAGTTCCTGAAAAGTTTGCAATGGACATGGAAAGTGCATGAAGTACTGCTCCAGGGAACATCATACAGATGAAATACTTTAATCCACTAACATAAATGCTCTCTTAATTTTTTCCCATTGGTCTTTGGAATGGGTTTTATTTACTCTTGACTAAGGTCTGGATGCCAAGATGCAGGAAATATAATTGCCTACGGAACAGGTGTCTGTTTAATCCCCAGGTATGATCTTATAAGCCACTTTAGCTAGAGACTGCCTGGTGGGAGCCTATAAAATGTTTATGCCGTAACTGCAGGTTCCATAATAGGTTTGGAGCAGTGTAGACTACTACTACACTACTGCACTCCCTCCCCCCAAAACAGGAACTCCTAAAGGGTGCCATATATAGGTCTACCAATATAAAAAGAGGGAGATAAATCCATATTCCCACCATTTTCTTTTATCTAGTTATTCAATTTAACTCAGCTACCTCCCTAGAAATGAGTATCAGAGAAAAGTATGCTCAGAAAGGTGTTACTGGGAGTAGCTAACTTACCACTTTCCACAATGGCTATTCTGAAAGTTGGGTAACAAATGGGGTAGTGGCCTCCTTTTCCTTCCCATTAATAATTAGGTATCTAGTTAAGTCCATTAGACAGGCAGAGTAAACTGCGGGGAGAACTAAGTGTGGAGAATAGTCAACTTATCTCTTGTAATAAGGTCCCTTTTAGCTAATTCTCTACTGAAGTTCTCATTTTAACCACAGGGTCTTTCAAAGTGAATGCTCACAATGCACATCTTCTGTACTGGAGTTACAGGACTCTTGGGTATTATATTCAGTACTTGATCGTATTTTGGCATATCAGGACAGTTTGGTTGAGAAGATGTTTGTTAGTTCCTCAACTGTGGGCTGTGTAACTGTATTCCTTTCTCAACTGGCAACACGAGAGATATGAGAAGGAATGGTGGATCTTTATAGTGATGCAGTTAGGAGTTTGTTAACTGCCTTTTGGAAGTCAGTGTAGGAGTAAGTAGTGTTGATGGGTTCAGTGCGGGTTGTTTCCTTAACTGTTTTAGTTAACCAGCCACAGCAACAACCAGAAACACATGAATTAGGAATTTGTTTTAGGTATTCAGGTATGGGAGTGGCTCTACTCAATGTTCGGCTTAACTGTTTGGTGGCAAATTGCAGTGCCCCATTTAGAGTGGCATGATCTCTAGAAAGCCGGCTGGGACTCATAAGGGGCTTTTGAAAAGGTGGGACTCCACAAGAAGCTAGAGGAGGCCATTCAGGAATCGGTTCCAGTTTGGGTACACAATGGGAGCAATGGGAGAGTCTTAGTCCTATCTCTCGTAGTATATGGACTGGTGTGCTAGCATCCAAGAGTTTAGCATGATACAACCAGGAATTAGGATTTAAAGGTTTCCAAGTTGTAGAATATTTTAAAAGGCACTTAACCTGCCAGGCAAGACTCTCAAGAGGTGTTAGGTTGGGCACCACAGGGTCCTCTTCTTCAGAGGAATCCCACTCTTCCCCAGAACTCTCATTTAGGTAGTTAGCATTTTCTTCTTCCTCACTTTCTGATTCTGATAAGGGGTCAGGAGAGGGATTTCTAGGACCCATTAGAATAGAACAACAGTATAGAAAAAAAGGTAACAGAAAAAGGTAACAATCTAAGCCAGTAAAACACTAACACTGGCAAATAGAAGCAGAAGATGAGAAATCCTTTCAATAGGATTCATTTGTCTGTTTCTCAGTCTGTTACACACACACAGTATGCCTCTGGCTTGCACCACTGTGCAGTTCTTCAAGATTATGTTGTATATTCTTCACTTACAAAGAAGACAGCTCAGTTCTCAGGACCAGTTCAGTGTGTAAAATTTAGTCACTTACCAGTGGCACAGGTCAGAGTCTCTCCTTCAAATCCTGGCTACCCAAGAAGAGAAGGGGTCCTCATCTAGGCAAGCTGATTTTCTTAGCATGGTCTCAACTGGTTGTGAAATTATGAAGAGACACTTTGTGTACTCTTTTTTGCTGGCAGAGATATTATATCTATTTCATAATAAAAAGAAACTCAGTGGTCGCCTTCTTTGTCCGCTGGTGCAGCAACTTTTGCGCAGAGAGATGGTGGGACGAGGTGTCAAGGATCTGTCTGGTGTGCACGGATCTGATGTTTTCCATAGGTGGTGCAAATGTCCTTGGAAACTGGTGACTTAGTTGTTGGACTATCTGGAAAGGTAGCCTTAACCTGTGAATGAGAAGACTAGAGACATGATATTAAAGCCTGAAAGCACTGGGTAACATTATTATCCATCTAACTTCATAGACTATCCAAGCACATGGTGTTGAGCAAGAAGCCTTATCAGCTTTCCCATCTCTAGCACATAAGTTTAGGCAGAGTTTCCTACTGGGAATGGATCCTACCAAGACAAAATTGGGAAGAAGAGCCTGGGGCCACTTTAATCTTTTGTTGGTACATATCTGGGCTAGTTTTTTTATCATGCAGTTCTAGCCCAGGAAAGAGCAGATCCCTTATGCTCCAAACTCCAAATAGGGAGCTATAAAAGATATCTTTTTTATCTTTAGAGGTGCTTGTTGGGATTAGTTCTAGGGGACCTGTGCTGGTTGTAGAGCTGGTTGTAGAACTCTTGCTGGGACCCCAGAGGTTGTGGTCCTATGACCATACTCTACAGATAATGAGGGAAGATGGCAGGTATAAATCTTAATATAGCAGGAGTTAAAATGAATATAAACAGCTTAAACTGACAATTTAAAGGCAGACACTCAGACTGGATCAACCAAACAAAACAAGATTTAACAATATGCTGCTAACAAAAGATATTTTAAAGCAAAAAGAACCAAAAAAGGTCAAAGCTAAAAATATGAAAAAATATATATCAGGTAACTGTGGACCAGAATAAAGCTGGGACAGCAATCTTAATATCCAACAAAAAAATATTTCAAGGCAAAAAAATATAAGGGACAAAGATTGATGATAATACTAGTAAAAGGAAAACAATGAAAGTGATACACTCATCATAAACATCTATGACCCTAAGGCACATCCTCAAAATTTCTCTAGTAACAACTAATAGAACTGACAGGGGAATATAAGCAGGGATACAAGCATTCTGAAAAAGTTAAAATATTAATATACTTTAGGTATTATATTATTTAAGTATACAAAACTCTATACCAAACAGAACAGATATTAAGTACACACATACACACACACACACACACAAATAGTTCATGCATTAGGTTATAAAGTATAACTAGATTCCAAAGGGTCAATTTCATTTAGACTAAATTCTCTAACCATAATGCAATAAAAGTAGATATTAAAGGTTAGTTAAAAGTAATCCTGTTAGGAAACTAAATAGCTCATGAATCAATAAAATGGAAATCATAAAAGATATTAGATATAAAACTGAATAATAATATAACCTCACAAGCAAAAATTTGTGGGGTATGGCCAAACCAGTGCCTAGAAGAAATTTATAGCTTTAAATACACTGATGAGGAAACAAGGAAGTTTAAATACGCACAAGTTAAGCATTCAATTCAAGACAATGGAAAAGCGCAACAGCAAAATAAGCTGAAAGGAAATAATAAAGGCAAAAATTAAATAGTATATAAAAGAATAATAGAGTGATAAAACTGAAAGACGGTTTTCTGAAAATATGAATAAGAAAAACAAAACTGGTGAGAGTTATCAGGAAAGAGATTTTAAAATACCCCCCCCAAATTAAAAACATAATATATGCTAAAATGTGAAAACCTAGATAAAATGGCTAAATTCTAGAAGAATATAAAATACTAAAATTTGTACAGGAAGAAATAGATAACTTGAATAAAACAGACCAGTATTAAAGAAACTCAAAAGGTAACAACCTATTAAAAACACCAGGTGCAAATGGTTTTATAAGAGAGTTCCACTAAACTTCCAAGGAAATTAATACATATTTTATATAAATTGTTCCAGAAAAAAGAAAAATAGCATAAAACTCCTTTTATGAGGATAATAAAATATTAATTCCAAATCTAGAGATGAAGCAAATAAGAAAGGCTCATTTCACTTGCAAAAATTTCAAATATTACCTAACAAAATGTAATAGTGTATTAAAGAAAAAAAGAATGTCACAATCATATAGAGCTTATCATAGGAAAGCAAGAATATCTCAACTTCATAAAATTTATAAATATAAGTCACTACAGCAATAAAATAAATTAGATAATTTTATTAACTATGGATATTTAACCGTTCTTGGTTCTTGATCAACACCTATTTATGTTTTAAAAAACAAAATGCTCTTACCAAACTAGGAAGAGAAAGTTACTTTCTCAACAAGGTAAAAATTATCTATGAAAAACTTTCAGCAAATATTCTAAATGAGAAACTTCAGATATATTCCCTTTAAAAATGAAATTAGGGAATTCCCTGGTGGCGCAGTCGTTAGGAATCCGCCTCTCAATGCAAGGGACAAGGGTTCTATCTGTGGTCCAGGAAGATCCCACATGCCGCGGAGCAACTTAGCCCGTGCGCCATGACAACTGAGCCTGAGCTCTAGAGCCCGCGCGCCTAGAGCCCGTGCTCCACAAGGAAGAATAGCCCCCGTTCGCCACAACTAGAGAAAGCCTGAGCGCAGCAACAAAGACCCAACGCAGCCAAAAGTAAATAAATTAATTAAAAAAAAGAAATTAGATAAGGATGTAAGGACTGATATTGTGTAACAAAGTACCAGTGTAACAAAGTACCAAAGTCCTAATCAATGTTTTTTTTAAAAAAGGTGTGAGAACTGGAAAAAAGATAATTTACAGATGATATGGTCATCTAACATTAAAAAAAGCCTAACTTATAAACTATTAGAGCTAATAAAAGAGTTCAACAAAGTTCCTGGATCTGAGATTAACCTATGACTATTCATTAATTTATTTATATAGCTCTTAAAATTTTCCAGGTACTATTCTAGGAACTGCACAAATGTTAACTCATTTAAAATTCTCCTAACAATCCTATAAGATAGGTACTTTTATTGACCCCATTTTATACATGAGGCTTAAGCTACCTGTCCAGGGTCATATATCTACTAAGTGATAGAATCAGGATTTGACCCCAGGCACTCTTAACACCAGCAATACTAACCATGAAATGTATTACATACATCACTTGCACAATAGGGGCAAAATAAAAAACCTATAAAGGATTTAAGAACTAATCAATAATATGCGAGACCTCTATGAAGAAGACTGTAAAATTCTAATGAAGGACATAGATGATTTAAAATAGACAGACATTCCATGCTCTTGGATGGAACAATGAATATTATAAAGAACTTTTTTCCAAATTAATTTGTACAATTCCAATATGTTAAGAATAAAATTCCACATATAGCTAAACAAACTATTTAAGCAGAAGAGTAAAGTAAATATCATGGCCTACAAGATATTAACACATATTATTACACATGTTACAGAAGCCACAGAAATTAAAGTAGGGTGGTTAGTATAAGAACAAATAGTCCAATGGAACAAAGCTCAGAAATAGAGCCACATAAGACTTAAGAATGTAGTATACAGTAAAGTTGGCACATAAATCAAGGGGGAATGAATGCATTTAGTATATAGTAATATTGGTAAAAACTGGCTCATTACATGAAGAAAAATAAAACTGTATAACTATATAATGCCACATACAAAGGAGGACTCATGACAGGTTAAAGACCTAAATGAGAATTGTAAAACTGTATAGTTAATAGAATATAATGCAGGAGAATATCTTTGTGACTTAGGGCCAGAGAAGCACTTCTTAAAAAAACATAATGCACAAGACCAAAATACGATGAATTCAATCACATCAAAATTAGTATTTTTGGATTGAACTAAACACATCAAGAACAAAGTTAACTACAAATCAACAACAACCAAAAAGGTAGCAGTCTCAATAAAGAAATGGACAAAGGACAAAAATATCCAATTTACAGAAGAGAAAATCCACAGGCCATTAACTATATGATGAGTAAATAGATATCACATTATTCTATTATTTTGGTAAAAATCAGAAAGCTGGAAAAAGCCAAGTGTTCGTGAGGGGACTAAAGGAACTCCCTTAGAAACCAGCACTACTGGTGGGATTACAGACTGGGGTAACCTTTCTGAAGAGCAATCTGGCAGCACTACTTAGTCAAACTATTTGCACAACTCATGATGTAGGAATTCCACTCTTGGGTATATATAGCAGAGAAATTCTCCATAAGACCAACATGTACTCTGGGGAGTCATCTTTGATGGTAAAGAAATAGAAGCATTCCAGGCTTCCATCACTGGAGGAGTGGATAGGTTAACATGTGTTAAAAGCACATTAGAAGTATACATAGCAACATGGATGGACTAAAGGCATAGGTCTGAACGAAAAAAGCAAAACCAAAATATCAAGATCCCACTCATGCCATCATGTAGGAATGATTTCCAAAATGAAAGTTAGCTAACATCTCTAGTTTCAAATACACACTGAAGTGAATATGGTCTGGCTTCGTGTCGGTACTATTCCTCTAAAAAACATTTCTCTGGCTTCTACTCATTCTTTATCTAATTTAGTTCTCTGCAGTGTCTGGCACGTATTAGGGGCTTAGCAAATTTTTTGGAAAAATTAATGAGAGAATGATGAAGGCCTGCTGTAAGTAACTATACAAGCATGTTTCACTTTTATTCTAGGGAGACAAAAATTCCTAAATTATATTCAGGTGATTTGGTAGTATGTTGTACAAAGACAAATGAAATAATTTTTTTAAACAAGATCAACAAAGATAATGCTACTAAAGCAACATAAAGGTCACTGCTTATAACTTCATCTTTAAGAACATGAGTGCAAATACTTTAAAAAGTTTATAATATTATTACCTACTTCAATCTGAAAACAAAAGGAAAATTTAAAACATACCGTATTTTATTGAGACAGGTGTTAACTTTTTTTAAAAAACTAATTAATTATTTATTTTTGGTTGTGTTGGGTCTTTGTTGCTGCACCCAGGCTTTCTTCAGTGTGGCGAGCGGGGGCTACTCTTCAGTGCGGTGCGTGGGTTTCTCATTGTGGTGGCTTCTCTTGTTGCGGAGCACGGGGTTAGTAGTTGTGGCTCCTGGGCTCTAGAGCACAGGCTCAGTAGTTGTGGTGCACGGGCTCGTTGCTCCGCGGCATGTGTGATCTTCCCGGACCAGGGCTCGAACCTGTGTCCCCTGCATTGGCAGGCGGATTCTTAACCACTGCACCACCAGGGAAGTCCCCAGGGGTTAGCTTTTAATTCTTCTGTCCTCTTATATTTTTACTATTTTCATTTCAACCAGATTCCATTTGCATGATTATTGATTGGCTATACTTCAGTAATTATGTTGCTCAAAGCATTCTTTAAAGGCTCACCCTACTTTTTTTTGTTAAGCAAAAATAAAACAAAGTTTCTTTGAAGGCATATGTAAATTCTAGAGTGAACCCATCACTGTTACCTCTTTACATTCCATGAGTAATAATACCCTCATATCAAAAGTGAATTAACCACTTACTCTGTACACTCCCATGCATAATTTACTTTGAAAGAACCATTTTTCTGTAATTTCAGAACTAAATAGCCTTACCATACGAATTAGTTAGTTTGCTTAGTTTAGTTGCTACAGTGTGTTCTTTTCCCTATAGCATTTAGAGAAAAAGTCAAGACACAGGTAACCTAAAGGCAGTGAGTTTAAGCTTAATATAGCATCTTTTTTTTTTTACCAGTTTTATCGAGGTATAATTAACAAATTACATATATTTAACATGTACAATGTGATGCTTTGATATATGTATTCACTGTGAAATGGTTACACAATCAAGCTAATTAACATACCCATCACCTCACAGTTACTATATGTTTTTTTTGCATGTGATAACACTCGAGATCTATTCTCAGCAAATTTCAAGTATACATGATCAACTATAGTCATTATGATGTACATTAGGTCTCCAGAAAGTCTGTATGCTTTGATATCTATTTCCTCCACCCGCTAGCCACTGATAACTCCCATTCTACTCTTTATTACTATGAGTTCAACTTTTTAAGATTCCACATATAAGTGGGATCATACAGTATTTGTCTTTCTGTGTCTGGTTTATTTCACATGGCAGAATGTCCTCCAGGTTGACCCATGTTGTTGTAAGTTGCAGGATTTCCTTCTTTTTAAAGACTTAATTGTGTATGTATATAAATGTCACATCTTCTTTATTCATTCATTCATTGATGGACACTTAGATTATTTCCATATCTTGGTTCCAATCTTAACCAAGATTAAGATGTGAATAATGCTGCAATAAACATGGGAATGCAGATATATCTTTGAGATAGTAATTTTATCCTTTGAATATATACCAAGAAGGGGGATTGCTGGATCATATGATAGCTCTATTTTTACTTTTTTGAGGAACCTCCATATTGTTTCCCACCAATGTGTTTAAGGGTCCTAATCCTCACCAACACTTGTTATCTTCTGACTTTTTGATAACAGCCATCCTGACAGGTGTGAAGTGATACCTTATTGTGGTTGTGATTTGCATTTCCCTGATGATAAGTGATGTTGAGCTCCTTTTCATATACATGTTGGCCATTTGTAGGTGTTCTCTGGAAAAATGTCTATTCAGGTCCTTTGCTCATTTTTAAAGCAGGTTATTATTAATTTTTTTGCTACTGAATTATATGAGTCCTTATATATTTTTGATATTAACATCTTACAGGATATATGGCTTGAAAATATTTTCTTCCATTCCAAAGGCTGCCATTTTTGTAATCTAGTATCTTTTTTTTTAACTTTTCAGATAATGTTCCAAAAATACTGAACAAAAACATGTTATTAATCCCCCCTGCCCAAGATGGTCAAAATATACTTAGGCTGACCTCTGGTGGCCAGATGCCTCATCCCTCAGTAATGACAAAATGGTATGAAGTCACCTCTCATTTGTGGGTAACCAAATAAAATATGGTAAATGAAATAATATTGTTAGAAATTTCACAGTTAAACAAAGCAACAAAGGTAGCAGGCACCCAAAGCATAAGGAGAGCTGAGCAATTAAAGGCCACAAAATAAGAAAAATTTCTCCAAATATTAGTTTGTTCTAACTTTTAGTTCACCAGTTGATTTTACATGAAAAACAAATGGTATATTCAGTGGTTCCCAAAGTAAGAATAGTTCTACACTATCTAATACTGTAGTCACTAGCCCCATGTTTATTGAGCAGTTTGAAATGTAGCTAGTGTAAAATAATTCCCAATTCCAAAGACTTAATAGGAAAAAAAAGAATGTAAATTATCTCATCAATATAATTTATGTTGAGTACATGTTGAAATGATACTTTGGATATAGCTGGTTAAAAAATTAATGCCCGTTCTAGGTTTCTTTCACCACAGCTGTCTAGGTATTCTACATTTTAGCTATAGTGAGATTATAAATGTTATCGACTATATTCCATGCACTCTTAAACCTCTGCTTTCCCTCTAGCTGATTAACCTAAAATACCCACCCCTCTTGCCTTTTCAGAAATTAGACATTTTGATAATTTTGAAATTATGGGCAACCCAATATTTACTATTACTGCTACCATATTTACTATTTTAACTAGCATTTGAATACCTGCAATGTTTCAGGAATTAGGACTATGAAGAGAATAGATGAATAAATTATGGCATGCTCATACAATAGAATTCTAGAGCAACCTATATGTACCTCAGTTTCCTCTTCTTAAAAAGACGGAAAGAATTTACAAGGGTTGTGCCTAAGGATTAAATGAAGTAAAGTGCTTAGAACAGTGTCTTGGCATATAAGGTGATGAAATAAAATTCATACTTTATGGCAAGACAAGAAAAATTTAAACACAAAATTTTTCTCTGCCTGTTTTGGGCCTCTTCCCTCCCCTTTAGTGTGTGTTGTGTATCTGCACTAACCAAACCTCCTTAGGAGATAACCTTCCTTCTTAATCTTGTAAGGAGTCAAGATGACCCATGACCTACTACTCTCTTTGTAACTATAGATCTGGATTGTGTAAACTGTCAATAATACGTCATTTGACGTATAACCCTTTGTCTCAAAAACATATATTACTGGGCTTCCCTGGTGGCGCAGTGGTTGAGAGTCCGCCTGCCGATGCAGGGGACACGGGTTCGTGCCCTGGTCCGGGAAGATCCCACATGCCGCGGAGCGGTTGGGCCCGTAAGCCATGGCGGCTGAGCCTGCGCGTCCGGCGCCCGTGCTCCACAACGGGAGAGGCCACAACAGTGAGAGGCCCGCGTACCGCAAAAACAAAAAAAAACAAAAAATCCCCCATATATTACTGTGCTTAAGACCTCAAAGGGCAGGACAGTCCTGAGCTTCCTGAAAGATTGTCTCACAGGTTATGACCCTCAGGTTGGCTTGAATAAAATTCTCCATTTCTTTCCTAGATCAACCATTGGTTAATTTTTCCTCGACAATGGGTCCAAAAGGTGTTGTTATGGTTATGAAAATATCAATATGAATAAACCTCAAAAATAATACTGAGTGAAAAAAGCAAGTTGCATACATAGGATCATTCATATAATGTTAGAACATGAAAACAATACAAGATACTTATTCAGAGATTTATTCAGATATCATTAATACATAAAAATTAACAGTAAATTCAGAAAATCCATTGCTGCTAGGGAGGAAAGGTAGTTCAACAGGAAAAAAGGCGTACAGGCTGCTTTGTAATCTATTTCTTTAGATGTTAATAATTGTCTCAAATAATTCCATTAAAGAACAGTTTAAATAAAGACTTAGTTCCTGCCGGAAGGCACTCCAAATTTCTTTATCTTACCATTACCCTAAACTCTTTTTCCATTCTGTGTTGAAAACATTGCCGTTATGCACCTCTGTAAACAGGCCTCGAAAGCCGGTACATCTAGAACAAGCTGTACCTAAATTAACCCGTGCCTCTCTTCCCATACTGCCTTACACGTTTGCAGACTCTCCACCAGACGCGGACCTAAGGCTTAAAAATACTGCGGCCCGCCTCCATCTGGAGACCTCGGAACATCCTCCCTTCCAGTAGAAACCAGGCCGCCGCCCAGCACTCCCTAGCTCTCCCTTCTTGACGGATCTCCGAACGAATCCCTCCTCCCCTTCAGCGGGGGCAGGGATTCGTCCCCTCAGCAGATTCCCTTTCTCACCCAAGAAGGATCCGTTCTTCTTCCTCGCCTCACTCCCAGCCTCAAGACACGACTAAGCCTGGCGCCACCAGCTCTGATCCAACAGTCACTCCGCCGTAAGGCTCGCACTCCGGTGGATACCACTTCCGGGGGCGCCAACTCCTCCTCCTCTTAGAAACGCCACTTCCCACTCGGAAAACGGTTTAAAAGACCCTAAGCGCAAGCGCCCCATCGGTGGGGTTGAAGGGGGTGGTCCCATCTCTTCCCACTCTCGCCGCTCTAAACTCTCGCGATAGTCTCGCGTATTTCCTTCTCCCGCGGGAGTTATTTGAACGCTCTGGCGGTTACCACGCCCTCGGCTGTCGGCCGCCTGCAGACTGGAGACTGAAGCGTACCTGTGGAGTCCCTGACCGTGGTCAGTCGGTCAGTTGAAGCCGAGCGCTGACAGGCTTCGTCACGACAGGGTCCCGGCGCCATGGGGGCGGAGAAGAGGCTGCTGCCGATTAAGGAGGCCTTCCAGCTGGCGCAGCAGCCGCACCAGAACCAGGCGAAGCTGGTGGTGGCGCTGAGCCGCACCTACCACTCGGTAAGCGATGCGGCCCGCGGCACCGGGCCCCCGCCCCTCCCTTCCCCGGCTCGGCCTGGCCTCTCCCGGGGGCTTCCCGCGACCTTCCCGACTCCGCGCACCAAGACTCCAACCTCCTTAACTTTCACGACCTGGTTCGGAGAGGACCCTCCCCCCCGCCTCTTCCCAGCGGCCTCCGGCGCGGACCGTTAATCCTCTGGCGGTGAACTTGGAAAAGAGTTTGCGCGTACCGTGGCGACCGGGCATCTAGTGTAGGGCCGCAGCGTGGATCCTGAACGCGGTGTTGTCCCTCAGATCACCGCCCACATTTAATTACGTAAACCTCGCCCCACTGTTAAATTGTATCAGATCACCAATTAGCAAATTAATCGTTAGGACTTGGCTCTTCTTAGTCATGTAAATACTGTTTGTTTCGTTTTTAAATGAAACTTCAAGAAGAATAGGACCATGAATTTACTGTTTGTTTCGTTTTTAAATGAAACCTCAAGAAGAATAGGACCATGAATTTCGGGAGAATAAATTATCTTGAGGTCCGAGAAAAATTGTAAGTCAGTATAGGGCTTGAGGATATGAGGTAGGATGTGAGTTATATCAAAAGGAAATTGCTGTGTAATATTAAGGGTAATACGGTAAAATGCAAAAGCTGTGGTTGATTTTGGGTTGTTCATGAAGAAGCAGATTTTTACTAAACTGGTACCAAGGCATCATATTGAGAATTCAAGGGTGTTAAAAAAAAAAAATCAGAGGAGTCCTTTCACTGTCAAAATTCATGTTTGTTTTCTTCCTGGGAGAAATAAATTTCTCTGGAGAGAAATTAGTGCAAATTTATTTCCCCTTTGATGGTTTGGATAATTGAGAGTTTACTAAATAATGATTTTAGTTTGTTTGCGTTAGGGCTGGTGTTTTCAGTGTCTTAGAGTAATGTTGAGAAAAAAGGATTTTATCCCTGCAGTTTGTGAAGGGTTTCTTTTCTCTTTCAGGTGGATGACAAAACAGGTTTTTATGAGGAGTTTGTTAATTACCTTAAATATGCTATGGTGGTCTATAAACGAGAACCAGCTGTGGAGAGGATAATAGAATTTGCAGCAAAGTTTGTTACTTCATTTCACCAATCAGATATGGAAGATGATGAAGAAGAGGAAGATGGTGGCATTTTAAATTATTTGTTTACTTTTCTATTAAAGGTATACGAAAACTAGAATTTCGAGGGAATATTGTAGAAAATTTTACTATTTTAAAAGGGCCATGGGAGTTTGTATATCTTAGAGAATGAATATCTGGTAATTGAGAAAATGTCTGAACGAATCTGCCTTTTATAGGAAATATTAGAACTGTCATTAAGATTAAAAAGTGAACTTTTAAAAACTCCAGCATTAAATTTTTAATGACCATTCTGAACCAGTTCTTACATACATTTGTTTGAAATGGGTTCTCTAGTTCAAAAGTAAAGAGTTCCTCCGAAGAGGAATATGCTTTTGTAATTTAGCAGATACTTTAGACTGTGTATTTTGAGACTTTTATGCTATGTAATGTGTATTTAGCATGTATATATGGATCAAGGTAGCATTATAGTTTTTCTGCAAGGAATGAATTATTGCTATAAATTCTTGAATTCTAAACATAGAATTCAAATGGTATGTCATTATTTAGTAATGGTATGTGACTTGGAATAAATTTTGTTTTGTTTCTGTTTTAGTCTCATGAAGCAAACAGCAATGCAGTTAGATTTAGAGTGTGCCAGCTCATAAACAAGCTCTTGGGAAATATGCCAGAAAATGCCCAGATTGATGATGATTTGTTTGATAAAATTAATGAAGCCATGCTTATTAGATTGAAAGATAAAATTCCAAATGTAAGGATACAGGCAGTTCTTGCTCTTTCACGCCTTCAGGATCCCAAAGATGATGAATGCCTGGTGGTTAATGGTATGTATAGCTCCTTAAATCCTTTTTCAGTTTCACTGACTTTGTTAAATTCTCAGCAGATGAATTTTCTTATTATGAAATATTATGGAAGAGCATAGTTTATATACACACACACACATACATGTATGTAAAAATATATGATTAAAAAAAAATACCCAAGTAGCCACCATCCAACCTAAAAATAAATAGAGCATCATCAATACCTCTGAAGCCTATCTTATGTCCCTTTCTAGTTATATTACTCTCCCTCTGAATTAACGAATATCTTGCATTTTGGGTTCCCTTTTGTTTGTTTGTTTAAACAGTTAACCACATGTATATACTTCTAAATAATGTTTAAGTTTTGCGTATCATTTTGTATGTTTTGTGGATCATACTATATTTTTCTGTGCTCTCAACATTATTTCTCATTGTAACATTCATCCATGTTGATACATTACTGATATACTGTTCTATTGTATGAATGTAAGACAATTTTATTGTTTCTATTATTGATGGACCTTCTAGTTGTTTCCAGTTATTTTCCTCTTAAAATACAGTGTCGTTGCTATGAACTTTCTTACACAGTACATGGCTTCTGGTGCACAGTTTTTCTAGGATATGTACCTAAGGGTGGACTTGTTGGGATATGTGCATTCAGCTTTATTAGATGAGGTACAAGTGTTCTACAAAACATTTATCAATTTATATTTCCAATAACAGTGCATAAACTTGTTCATTGAGCCATATCCTCTCTAGTGTTTGGTACTGTCAGATTTTTAAATTTTTGTTAATCAGGTTGTGTGTATCATATGTCATTGTTATGCATCTTTTCATATATTTAGCAGCCAATTTTGTTTCTTCTGTATAATGCCTATTAACGTGTTCTCATTTTTCTATTGGTTTGTCTTATTAATTGGAGTTCTTTTTATATTCTGAAGGCAAATCCTTGGGTTATATGAATTGTTAGATCTTCCTGCTTTCGATGGATTATTTCACTGTCTTCACTATGTCTTTTTTGGGGCAGAAATTCCTAATGTCAGAATTACCAGTCTCTTCCTGTATGATTTGCACTTTCTTTTATTTAAGAAATCTTTCTCTACCTCTGGGCTCATAAAGATAGTCATATTCCAGTTTTCCATATATGCCTAGGTTTATTTTGGGAACTCTTCTGGTTTGTTTTTCTCTTTGTCCCTGTTACTACCTTTATAATTTTGATAACTGGTGGTAGTTGGTATTTTTTGGTGTTAAATGAGGGGCATAATAATATGTGAAACATATATGTTTAGTAGTCAACATATACTTGATTATAAAGCATGGGAAAATCTGAGAAATAGAGGTGAATAAATATTTAAATACAGGAAATGAGTTTTGTTCAATGATAAGATCAGAAGTTATTTCTTTTTAGGATTCATTAAAAATCAAAATACTGAGCTCTTTATAAAGCCATATCCGTTTAAAATAAACTGGCTTCCATCCTAGACTTGTTTCTAAATCTTAAAGAGTAGCAAAGACATAATCTGAATGATGGATTTTCCATGATCTTTAGGGTTATTTATTTTCAGTTTTAGCCTTCCTGCCTAGTCCATTGACTAATTTCTAATTCTGTCCTTTTTAAGGGATGTTGGCAGAAAAAAATCTTCAGCTAAAATTAAATGTGTAAGACTAAAAAATGATTTTTATCATTTTAAAGATTAAATATCAAAATGTGGGTTATCTATGACTATGGCTAACTAAATAATATGTTGTTAGCGTACTAAAATGTATTGCTCTATTTTTAGCATATGCTACTTTGATTGAAAATGATTCAAATCCAGAAGTTAGGCGGGCAGTGTTATCATGTATTGCGCCATCAGCAAAGACTTTGCCAAAAATTGTAGGGCGCACCAAGGATGTGAAAGAGGCTGTCAGAAAGCTGGCTTATCAGGTAAATAAGTCCAATATCTTATATAGACATGTTCTTAAAAGACAAGAAGCTGTATTCTTAAAATACTTTTTTTTTTAACATCTTTATTGGAGTATAATTGCTTGACAATGGTGTGTTAGTTTCTGCTTTATAACAAAGTGAATCAGTTATACATATACATATGTTCCCATATCTCTTCCCTCTTGTGTCTCCCTCCCTCCCACCCTCCCTATCCCACCCCTCTAGGTGGTCACAAAGCACCGAGTTGATCTCCCTGTGCTATGCGGCTGCTTCCCACTAGCTATCTATTTTACATTTGGTAGTGTATATATGTCCATGCCACTCTCTCGCTTTGTCACAGCTTACCCTTCCCCATATCCTCAAGTCCATTCTCTAGTAGGTCTGTGTCTTTATTCCTCTCTTACCCCTAGGTTCTTCATGACACTTTCTTTTTCTTAAGTTCCATATATATATGTCAACATACGGTATCTGTCTTTCTCCCTCTGACTTACTTCACTCTGTATGACAGACTCTACGTCCATCCACCTCATTACAAATCACTCAATTCCATTTCTTTTTATGGCTGAGTAATATTCCATTGTATACATGTACCACATCATCTTTGTGCATACATCCAATAATGGACACTTAGGTTGTTTCCATCTCCTGGCTGTTGTAAGTAGAGCTGCAATGAACATTTTGGTACATGACTCTTTTTGAATTATGGTTTTCTCAGGGTATATGCCCAGTAGTGGGATTGCTGGGTCATATGGTAGTTCTATTTGTAGTTTTTTAAGAAACCTCCATACTGTTCTCCACAGTGGCTGTACCAATTCACATTCCCACCAGCAGTGCAAGAGTGTTCCCTTTTCTCCACACCCTCTCCAGCATTTATTGTTTCTAGATTTTTTGATGATGGCCATTCTGACTGGTGTGAGATGATATCTCATTGTAGTTTTGATTTGCATTTCTCTAATGATTAATGATGTTGAGCATTCTTTCATGTGTTTGTTGGCAGTCTGTATATCTTCTTTGGAGAAATGTCTGTTTAGGTTTTCTGCCCATTTTTGGATTGGGTTGTTTGTTTTTTTGTTATTGAGCAGCATGAGCTGCTTGTAAATTTTGGAGATTAATCCTTTGTCAGTTGCTTCATTTGCAAATATTTTCTCCCATTCTGAGGGTTGTCTTTTCATCTTGTTTACGGTTTCCTTTGCTGTGCAAAAGCTTTGAAGTTTCATTAGGTCCCATTTGTTTGTTTTTGTTTTTATTTCCATTTCCTAGGAGGTGGGTCAAAAAGGATCTTGCTGTGATTTATGTCATAGAGTGTTCTGCCTATGTTTTCCTCTAAGGGTTTTATAGTGTCTGGCCTTATGTTTAGGTCTTTAATCCATTTTGAGCTTATTTTTGTGTATGGTGTTAGGGAGTGTTCTAATCTCATACTTTTACGTGTACCTGTCCATTTTTCCCAGCACCACTTATTGAAGAGGCTGTCCTTTCTCCACTGTACATTCCTGCCTTCTTTATCAAAGACAAGGTGACCATATGTGTGTGGGTTTATTTCTGGGCTTTCTATCCTGTTACATTGATCTATATTTCTGTTTCTGTGCCAGTACCATACTGTCTTGATTACTGTAGCTTTGTAGTATAGTCTGAAGTCAGGGAGCCTGATTTCTCCAGATCCGTTTCTCGTTCTCAAGATTGCTTTGGCTATTTGGGGTCTTTTGTGTTTCCATACAAATTGTGAAATTTTTTGTTCTAGTTCTGTGAAAAATGCCAGTGGTAATTTGATAGGGACTGCATTGAATCTGTAGATTGCTTTGGGTAGTAGAGTCATTTTCACAATGTTGGTTCTTCCAATCCAAGAACATGGTATATCTCTGCATCTATTTGTATCATCTTTAATTTCTTTCAACAGTGTCTTTTAATTTTCTGCATACAGGTCTTTTGTCTCCTTAGGTAGGTTTACTCCTAGGTATTTTATTCTTTTTGTTGCAATGGTAAATGGGGTGTTTTCTTGATTTCACTTTCAGATTTTTCATCATTAGTGTATAGGAATGCCAGAGATTTCTGTGAATTAATTTTGTATCCTGCTACATTACCAAATTTATTGATTAGCTCTAGTAGTTTTCTGGTAGCATCTTTAGGATTCTCTATGTATAGTATCATGTCATCTGCAAACAGTGACAGCTTTACTTCTTCTTTTCCGATTTGGATTCCTTTTATTTCCTTTTCTTCTCTGATTGCTGTGGCTAAAACTTCCAAAACTATGTTGAATAAGAGTGGTGAGAGTGGGCAACCTTGTCTTGTTCCTGATCTTAGTGGAAATGCTTTCAGTTTTTCACCATAGAGGACGATGTTGGCTGTTGGTTTGTCATATATGGCCTTTATTATGTTGAGGAAAATTCCCTCTATGCCTACTTTCTGCAGGGTTTTTATCATAAAGGGGTGTTGAATTTTGTTGAAAGCTTTCTCTGCATCTATTGAGATGATCCTATGGTTTTTCTCCTTCAATTTGTTAATATGGTGTATCACATTGATTGATCTGCGTATATTGAAGAATCCTTGCATTCCTGGAATAACCCCACTTGATCATGGTGTATGATCCTTTTAATGTGCTGTTGGATTCTGTTTGCTAGTATTTTGTTGAAGATTTCTGCATCTATGTTCATCAGTGATATTGGCCTGGAGTTTTCTTTCTTTGTGACATCCTTGTCCGGTTTTGGTATCAGAGTGATGGTGGCCTTGTAGAATGAGTTTGGGAGTGTTCCTCCCTCTGCTATATTTTGGAAGAGTTTGAGAAGGATAGGTGTTAGCTCTTCTCTAAATGTTTGATAGAATTCGTCTGTGAAGCCATCTGGTCCTGGACTTTAGTTTGTTGGAAGATTTTTAATCACACTTTCAATTTCAGTGCTTGTGATTGGTCTGTTCATATTTTCTATTTCTTCCTGGTTCAGTCTTGGAGGTTGTGCATTTCTAAGAATTTGTCTGTTTCTTCCAGGTTGTCCATTTTATTGGCATAGAGTTGCTTGTAGTAATGTCTTATGATCTTTTATATTTCTGCAGTGTAAGTTGTTACTTCTCCTTTTTCATTCCTAATTCTATTGATTTGAGTCTTCTCCCCTTTTTTCTTGATGAGTCTGGCTAATGGTTTATCAATTTTGTTTGTCTTCCCAAAGAACCAGCTTTTAGTTTTATTGATCTTTGTTATCGTTTCCTTCATTTCTTTTTCATTTATTTCTGCTCTGATCTTTATGATTTCTTTCCTTCTGCTAACTTTGGGGTTTTTTTGTTCTTCTTTCTCTAGTTGCTTTAGGTGCAAGGTTAGGTTGTTTATTCAAGATGTTTCCTGTTTCTTATGGTAGGGTTGTATTGCTATAAATTTCCCTCTTAGAACTGCTTTTGCTGCATCCCATAGGTTTTGGGTCATCATGTCTCCATTGTCATTTGTTTCTAGGTATTTTTTGATTTCCTCTTTGATTTCTTCAGTGATCACTTCGTTATTAAGTAGTGTATTGTTTAGCCTCCATGTGTTTATATTTTTTACAGATCTTTTCCTGTAATTGATATTTAGTCTCATAGCATTGTGATTGGAAAAGATACTTGATACAATTTCAATTTTCTTAAATTTACCAAGGCTTGATTTGTGACCCAAGATATGATCTATCCTGGAGAATGTTCCATGAGCACTTGAGAAAAATGTGTATTCTGTTGTTTTTGGATGGAATGTCCTATAAATTATCAATTAAGTCCATTTGTTTAATGTATCCTTTAAAGCTTGTGTTTCCTTATTTATTTTCATTTTGGGTGATCTGTCCATTGGTGAAAGTGGGGTGTTAAAGTCCCCTACTATGATTGTGTTACTGTCGATTTCCCCTTTTATGGCTGTTAGTATTTGCCTTATGCATGGAGGTGCTCCTATGTTGGGTGCATAAATATTTACAATTGTTATGTCTTCTTCTTGGGTCGATCCCTTGATCATTATGTAGTGTCCTTCTTTGTCTTTTCTAATAGTCATTATTTTAAAGTCTATTTTGTCTGATATGAGAATTGCTACTCCAGCTTTCTTCTGATTTCCATTTGCATGGAGTACCTTTCTCCATTCCCTCACTTTCAATCTGTATGTGTCCATAGGTCTGAAGTGGGTCTCTTGTAGACAGCATATATATGGGTCTTGTTTTTGTATCCATTCAGCCAGTCTGTGTCTTTTGGTGGGAGCATTTAATCCATTTACATTTAAGGTAATTAACGACATGTATGTTCCTGTTCTTATTTTCTTAATTGTTTTGGGTTTGTTATTGTAGGTCTTTTCCTTCTCTTGTGTTTCTTGCCTAGAGAAGGTCCTTTAGCATTTGTTGTAAAGCTGGTTTGGTGGTGCTGAAATCTGTTAGCTTTTGCTTGTCTGTAAAGGTTTTAATTTCTCCATCAAATCTGAGTGAGATCCTTGCCGGTTAGAGTAATCTTGGTTGTAGGTTTTTCTCTTTCATCACTTTAAATATGTCTTGCCAGTCCCTTCTGGCTTGCAGAGTTTCTGCTGTAAGATCAGCTCTTAACCTTACGGGGATTCCCTTGTGTGTTATTTGTTGTTTTTCCCTTGCTGCTTTTAATATGTTTTCTTTGTATTTTATTTTTGACAGTTTGATTAATTTGCGTGTTTCTCCTTGGATTTACCCTGTATGGGACTCTCTGTGCTTCCTGGACTTGACTATTTCCTTTCCCATATTAGGGAAGTTTTCAACTATAATCTCTTCAAATATTTTCTCAGTCCCTTTCTTTTTCTCTTCTTCTTCTGGAACCCCTGTGATTTGAATGTTGGTGCGTTTAATATTGTCCCAGAGGTCTCTGAGACTGTCCTCAGTTCTTTTCATTCTTTTTTCTCTATTCTGCTCTGCAGTAGTTATTTCCACTGTTTTATCTTCCTGATCACTTATCCGTTCTTCTGCCTCAGTTATTCTGCTATTGATCCCTTCTAGAGTATTTTTAATTTCATTTATTGTGGTGTTCATCGTTGCTTGTTTCATCTTTAGTTCTTCTACGTCCTTGTTAAATGTTTCTTGCATTTTCTCTATTCTATTTCCAAGATTTTGGATCATCCTTACTATCATTATTCTGAATTCTTTTTCAGGTAGACTGCCTATTTCCTCTTCATTTGTTAGGTCTGGTGGGTTTTTATCTTGCTCCTTCATCTGCTGTGTGTTTTTCTGTCTTCTCATTTTGCTTATCTTACTGTGTTTAGGGTCTCCTTTTTGCAGGCTGCAGGTTCATAGTTCCCGTTGTTTTTGGTGTCTGTCCCCAGTGGCTGAAGTTGGTTCAGTGGGTTTTGTAGGCTTCCGGGTGGAGGGGACTAGTGCCTGTGTTCTGGTGAATGAGGCTGGATCTTGTCTTTCTGGTGGGCAGGTCCACGTCTGGTGGTGTGTTTTGGGGTGTCTGTGGACTTCTTATGATTTTGGGCAGCCTCTCTGCTAATGGGTGGGGTTGTGTTCCTGTCTTGCTAGTTGTTTGGCATAGGGTGTCCAGCACTGTAGCTTGCTGGTCTTTGAGTGAAGCTGGGTGTTGGTGTTGAGATGGAGATCCCTGGGAGATTTTCGCCATTTGATATTACGTGGAGCTGAGAGGTCTCTTGTGGACCAGTGTCCTGAAGTTGGCTCTCCCACCCCAGAGGCACAGCACTGGCTCCTGGCTGCAGCACCAAGAGCCTTTCATCCACACAGCTCAGAATAAAAGGGAGAAAAAGTAGAAAGAAAGAGGATAAAAGAAAAT
Source organism: Aethalodelphis obliquidens (assembly GCF_003676395.1). Lineage (NCBI taxonomy): Eukaryota > Metazoa > Chordata > Mammalia > Artiodactyla > Delphinidae > Aethalodelphis > Aethalodelphis obliquidens. The sequence goes on along the minus strand of NW_020837950.1, from coordinate 31,226,667 downwards.
AAAATAAAGTAAGATAAAATAAAATAAAGCTATTAAAATAAAAAAGAATTATTAAGAAAAAAATTTTTAAAAAGGAAAAAAAAAAAAACGGACGGATAGAACCATAGGATAAATGGTGAAAGCAAAGCTCTACAGACAAAATCTCACACAGAAGCATACACATACACACTCACAAAAAGAGGAAAAGGGGAAAAAATAATAAATCTTGGCCTCAAAGGCCACCTCCTCAATTTGGGATGATTCGTTGTCTATTCAGGTATTCCACAGATGCAGGGTACATCAAGTTGATTGTGGAGATTTAATCCCTGCTCCTGAGGGTGCTGGGAGAGATTTACCTTTCTCTTTGTTTGCACAGCTCCCAGGGCTCAGCTGTGGATTTGGTCCCGCCTCTCCGTGTAGGTCGCTGGAGGGCGTCTGTTCTTCGCTCAGACAGGACAGGGTTAAAGGAGCTGCTGATTCGGGGGCTCTGGCTCACTCAGGCCGGGGGGAGGGATCAGTATGGAGTGCGGGGCGAGCCTGCGGCGGCAGAGGCCAGCGTGACGTGGTACCCACCTGAGGCGCGCCGTGCGTTCTCCCGGGGAAGTTGTCCCTGGATCACGAAACCCTGGCGGTGGCGGGCTGCACAGGCTCCCCGGAAGGGAAGGGAGGGTTGTATAGTGACCTGTGCTCGCACACAGGCTTCTTGGTGGCGGCAGCAGCAGCCGCCTTAGCGTCTCATGCCCATCTCTGGGGTCCGCGTTGTTAGCCGCGGCTCGCGCCCATCTCTGGCACTCCTTTAAGCAGCATTCTTAATCGCCTCTCCCCGCGTACCAGGAAGCAAAGAGGGAAGAAAAAGTCTCTTGCCTCTTCGGCAGGTCCAGACTTTTCCCCGGACTCCCTTCTGGTTAGCCGTGGTGCACTAACCCCTGCAGGCTGCGTTCACATCGCCAACCCCAGTCCTCTCCCTGCGCTCCGACCGAAGTCCGAGTCTCAGCTCCCAGCCCTGGCCCCGGCGGGTGAGCAGACAAGACTCTTGGGCTAGTGAGTGCCGGTGAACACCGATCCTCTGTGCGGGAGTCTCTCCGCTTTGCCCTCCGCCCCCCTGTTGCTGTGCTCTCCTCCGTGGCTCCGAAGTTTCCCCCCTCCGCCACCCGCCGTCTCCGCCCGCAAAGGGGCTTCCTAGTGTGTGGAAGACTTTCCTCCTTCACAGCTCCCTCCCACTGATGCAGGTCCCGTCCCTATTCTTTTGTCTCTGTTTATTTTTTCTTTTGCTCTCCCCAGATACGTGGGGGAGTTTCTTGCCTTTTGGGAGGTCTGAGGTCTTCTGCCAGCGTTCAGTAGATGTTCTGTAGGAGTTATTCCACGTGTAGATGTATTTCTGATGTATCTGTGGGGAAGTAGGTGATCTCTGCGTCTTACTCTTCCACCATCTTCCCTGCCGTAATCCCTCTTAAAATACTTTTGAAAAATATTTGGCACATAATAATTCAATTGAGATTTTTATGGACGGAGAGTGTAGATAATTTAGGTAGAATCTTATTGCATTAATGTGTTACCAGATATTAATTTTTTTGGAAATTCTGGATAATTTTCTTAGGTGAAGGAGATATTACTAGTTATAAAATACATAAATTATATTGAGTTTAATGGCCATTTTTTTATTATCATCTCTTTAAGGTTTTAGCTGAAAAGGTTCACATGAGAGCTATGTCCATTGCTCAGAGAGTAATGCTCCTTCAACAAGGTCTTAATGACAGATCAGGTAAGTTAGATATCATTATAGACAAAACATTAGTAGATTTTGAGGTTAGATTTAAAAGGTTTAGGAGAGTGTCCTAAATTAGGTCAGGTAAGCCTATCATTCCCACAGCCTGTCAAAGTTTATCTACGTGTATTGTATAGAATACATTTTCTAGGGTTAAAGGTCTTGGTACTTAGAAGTAGCAGTTTGTTTTAATTTTTCTGTGTTTTATGTGTGGAGAAACTAAAGCTTAAGGCTATAAAAATAACATCAGAAGTAGGGCAGGATCTCTTTTTCACTGCTTTCGCTTCCTTTAAAAAAAATGCTGTCTTACCCCTTTTGTGTATATCCTCCTATGAATGTGTTCTGTGTATCCGAAACAATTAGAAATGGTCAGACCAGTATAATTTTTCTAGTCCCCCCCACCTTTTCTCTTTGTTACAGCTGGAGAATCAACTTATAGCAATGATATGAAGAATGATATATTTTAAATTTCCAAACCCCATGAGAAGGTTAAGATGGCTTAATTTTGCTGTAGCAAGAAAACATGAGTTTGAAGGACTAATGACTAGGATGACTTTAAAAACTAAGAATAAGGTTTTTCAATCATATGCCTGTATGATTCACTACTGCACATATCAATCATGTAATAAATGGATGAAGTCAGGCAACAAGTAAAATAATAGGTGTTATATATAGTCTAGACTAGTACCTGAAGCCCAGTGAACTCAGGGGAGAAGGAATGCAAAAATATTTTTGTAGGCTGTGGTAGTGGTTGTATATTTGGTTCTGACCTATTCCATTTTCATATGGAAGTGAGCATCACAGTGACTTTTCACTTTTTACAATATCATTGTACTTTTAAGTTTTTCTTTAGTATGCATTGTTTTGCCTCTGTCTGGTCCCATTTTTCTAGTAAATGTCGACTTAGTTAACATTGATCTGGTAAGAGTTAATTAAAACAGACAAAATATAGGAAATGGAAGCTAGAGGGAGACTTTGTTCACCTGTGTTTCAAATGACTTAACAGATGCTGTGAAACAAGCAGTGCAGAAGCATCTTCTCCAAGGCTGGTTACGTTTCACTGAAGGAAGTATATTAGAGTTGCTTCATCGGTTAGATGTGGAAAATTCTTCTGAAGTGGCAGTCTCTGTTCTCAATGCCTTATTTTCAGTGACTCCTCTTAATGAACTGGCAGAAATCTGTAAAAATAATGATGGCAGGTATGTAAAGTATTCATTATTTGAAATATGATACGGATGAACCTCTGCAATTAAAATTAGTCCTCTTCTGCATTACTTAAGATTGTATCAGTACTTTTTATCTACATGTCTTTTCTTTAGTCTGGTGGATGTCTTTTTTCCCTTTTTTTCCTCCTTGTGTTAGAACTCACTACTTTATCATAGACTACTTTAGCTGCGTTTTTTGTTTTGTTTTGTTACTTGATTTTTGCACTAGCTTACCATGGAAAGTCCAACAGCGTGGATCCCTATTGTGTTTGCTCATTTGATTTTTTTTTTTCTCTTTTGGTTTAAATATTTTCATTCTCTTTTGTGTGGATAAGTTAATGACTCTGCAGTTAAAATGATGGTGGTTATAAATCAAGTCTGCTTATTCCCACTTTTCTACTCAGTTCATATTTTTACTGGATATTAAGATATATTCTATCTCCCTTTTAAATGAAGGAAATTGATTCCAGCAGATACATTAACTCCTGAAATTGCTTTGTATTGGCGTGTCCTTTGTGAATATTTGAGATCAAAAGGAGATGAAGGTGAAGAATTTTTAGAGCAGATTTTGCCAGAGCCTGTAGTATACGCTGAGTATTTACTAAGGTAAAATTGTTTTCTTTGGTTTGGGATGTACTTGTGTTGTACTTGTGTTGTTGTGTGTATTAACTTTCCAGCCCCCTCCCTCAAAGCAATGCTTGATTGAGAATAAGTTGAAAACCATTTTTTTGGACAGGCAAGGATAAATAGGTATACTGATTGAGTCTTTCTAAAGAATATCCTGTGCTGGTCAGTATACTGAAAGACCAAAGTCAATATGTTTTGGGACATTTCCTTAAAACTGGTAAGATGTAATGATGAACATTTCTCCATAAAGTTGATGATGATGTGTTGCTCTTTGAAATTGGTTGGCGAACTTTTTCTAAGTGCCAGACGGTAAATATTTTAGAGTCTGTGGACCATGCTCTGTCGCAACGACTCAGTTCTGCTGTGGTACTGCAAGAGCAGCCACAGAAAATATGTAATGAATAAGTGTGATTGTTTTCTGATCAATCTTTCATCAACTTTTATGGACACTAAAATTTGAATTTCATATAATTTTTACACATATATTTACATATATATATATCATTTAAAGATGTAAAAATCTTAGCTTGCAGGCTGTACAAAAACAAGCAGCAGGCTCTCTCTGGTGCATGGGCCACAGTTTTCCAACTGACAGGGTGGACCTCTGGCCAGTTTTAGTATTAATTAAAACTGTTACGGTTTGGCTTTTGTTTTTTAAAAAGTTTTTTCAAAATATCTTTTTCTTAAATTATTTGAATTACTCTAGTTTCTGCTTGGTTCACTTTAAAATTATACAAGTAGGGTTTCCCTGGTGGCACGGTGGTTGAGAGTCCGCCTGCCGATGCAGGGGACGTGGGTTCATGCCCCGGTCCGGGAAGATCCCACATGCTGCAGAGCGGCTGGGCCTGTGAGCCATGGCCGCTGAGCCTGCGCGCCGCAACAGGAGAGGCCACAACAGTGAAAGGCCCGCATACCGCAAAATTATACAAGTAAAATTGTACAAGTAAAACATGAATGCATTTTTGTCAAAATTCAAATACAGAAGTATACAGAATAAAAATGCGGTATTTCCTCTTACGCCTAATTCCTCAATCCCATTAATCTCCTTAGAGTTAACATCTAAACAATTTGGGGTATACACTTTCAACCCTCTTTCTCTACATTCACATACACATATACTAAGTGCATGGTTTTTAAAAATATAACACATTATACATATTTTTGGTTTTTTTCAACTACTATCTGAGATCATTATATTGGTACATATCAGTACAAATCTATCGCAATCTTAATAACAACCTATCACTCCATAGTACGGTGATAATGTTTAATTTACTTTTCTACTGATGGACATTTAGGGTATTTTCAGTTTTCACTGATGAAGGTGTTTTAAATTTTCTTTACATTTTTATGTATGTTTGGGATTTTGTAGGGTTGATTCCCAGAAGTGGAATTGCTGGGCCAAAGGTTATATATTTTTTCAATAGATATTGGTGTGTAGATTTTTAACTTCATGATTTTGATGCATTTTTTAAAAAGCTTTACATATAATACGGATTATGGGCCTGAATTCTCTTGGTGTGAAATATAGTGTCCTGCTTTTGTGTATAATGGCCCCACATGTAAGTTAGGGAGCGAAGCTAAGAACGTATTTGAATTTTGTATGCAAAACATTGAATCCATAAATATCTTAAATGTGAGCCAATATGGAGACTTATAGCTTGAGCTCATAGTAACATGAAAAACGTGGGAATCTACTTAGAGTTTTAAGGGTAATTATTTCAGGCTTTAATATTTAACTGGAGTATTCATTATAATGGTGTTTGGGCCATGTTGAAATGTACCCAAAAGGAATGAATTTTGATGCAATGCTTAATAATATATGTTTATATAAAAGTAATAAGTGCTCATAGAAGATTGAAAAAATATAAGAAAATATGAGGAAATGTTAAATATTATATTTAAATAACAGGGTGAGCATCTCAAAGACTGGTTCACAGATTGATTAATTCTTAGTTAACTGAAAATTGACATGTAAAGAGCTTGGTTCCTCTAACTTTAAGAGGTCAGGGATTCTAATATTTCCTTTGTCACTTAATCTGTGAGTTTTGAAATAAGTTACTTGGATCAACTTGTTTTTTTCACATATAAAAAGGAAAACTTTAAAGATCATATTTAATTATTGAAAGAATACTTAAGAAATAGGATGATTTTCTTTTTGGAGCAGTGTCACTAGATAGGATTCGTTTTCTCAAGAACAGAGACAAAATTAAATGGAAAAATTGTTTCTTGATAATCTCAAGTGTATTCTCAGACATTTTGTAGCAGGAAGAGTTAATGACTCAGAATGCTGATACAAAATGATTTCCTGTTAATTGAGGTGTTCACATAAAGAGAGAAATTGGGGATGTTAAATGAGGCCTATCAAATTTGAGTAAGAAAAAGGGACACTAATAGAATTTTAAGAAATCTACCTTAAATTCTTAAGAGAGTTTAAAAAAAGACTTTCTTGAGTGGTCTCTTCATTATAATGACTACCTTTAAAAATGGTTGGAAAGAGACGATTTCATGGTAATTAAAATTGGTAGGTCGATTTTAAGTTGTATTTATGCAGTTCAGGATTTGTAATTATTAATGAAACAACTACTCTTTAGGTATTTTTAAAAATAAATTCAAAGTCTTGATACTATGCATTGTGCTAAAGCTGGGATGGAGAAGTAGGAGGGATTCAAAGGTGAGTGAAGGTTTCTTAGCTTGTCAGAAATCAGTAACTCTACTGATTTATTGATTTTGCTAATTATCAGTTTTGTAGCTTTTGTTTAGTTTCCTGCTAGAATCCAAAGGGTGGCTGATGGCCTTGAAGGTCCTAATATCATTGCCAGAGATTTATGAGCTTTTATTTACTCTTGGCTGTCATTTTATGAGTCAGTTCATTTATTCATCATTATTCTGCAGTGTTTATAACTTGATTTTTGTTGACAATTTAAAATGACATTTTTCATCAGGATTATCATGTCATATATTACTTCCAACCTAAAGGCACCTAGTTGTATAGGTTTAAACTCTTAATTCTACTTAAACTCTTAATTCTGTTTTTAAGTAGCTATTTTTGTTCCACACAAAAAAGGAGACCTTCTGGTAGACTCTTGAATGTTATCTAGGTGAGGGTTGTAAAAGGCTTTAATTTGGGCAGTGATAGTAAAAATAAAAGGGTAGTTGACGGTGCTTGCTTAGTAGCACCTACACTAAAATAAGAACAATATAGAGATTAGTAGGGCCCCTAAGCAATGGTACTACAAATTCATGAAGCTATCTATATTTTTCTGATTTTTTTAAAAAGGTCGTTGTATTCATGCATTACTTATGTAATTACTATTTCTACTACTATTCTTTTAAACAAAATAATGGTTAATTAAGGATGATGAGGGAAGACTAGCTCTTTCTGAATAATTGGATTTTGGAGATGGGATTTAGAACTTTATAATTGAGAATACTAGTGACATTGAAATAGTTATTTTGAGAGATACAAATATGTACCTTTTGAAAATTTCCCATAGGAAATTTGAATCTTTAATGAAAATATATTTTCCAAATTCTTTTGAATCAAGCCAGTAAGTTCACAGAAGTTCATGACAATAACACAGAAGTTACTCTGTAGATCTGGATTAGTATAACATGGTATAAATATCCGTATATTTGGACTGATATGAGCAGAAAATGACCTTTTCTGACTTAATGGGGAGCTGTTTAATGTTTAATGTTTCTAAACAGATTCTACATCTTATTAATTGTGCTTGTTTCAGTTATATTCAGAGCATTCCGGTTGTTAATGAAGAACAGAGAGGTGATTTTTCTTATATTGGCAATTTGATGACAAAAGAGTTTATAGGTCAACAATTGATTCTAATTATCAAGTTTTTGGATACCAATGAAGAAGGAGGAAGGTACATTTAAATGTAAACCCTTGTTCTTATTTGCGCTTCTAATTTTATGTGTTGAAATATAGTCTTGTTACAATATGATTAAATATATTTAACCTAGCTCCCTAAAGTGTTATATGAAGTGTTCGCTTTCCTCATATATAATATATATGGAGTATGTAAGAGGAAATATATTTATATACTGTCTCTCTTTCTCCTAATTTCTCTCTCTCTATATGAATATATGTATATATGGAAATATAAGTTTCTAATTCAGTTCCTTGAGAATAAATCAATAAAATTGCAGGTTTTTGCTTAAAAGTTTCTATTAGTATTACTAGTCCTCTCTAATAAATAGTCTAAAAGATTTGATTCACTTATGGTATTTTGTCATTTCATCATGTTGATTTATGAAAGATTATAGGGCCATTTATAAATTTTTTTTCAGAACGTGAATTTTGGTCTAAAGTCTGTACATATATTTTTGTACCTATAGTAATAAATATAAAAAAGAAGACAAATTAAGTCTGTAATTAAGTCTGCAGAATAGGTGAAACGTTAGAGATATAATGTGTTTCTACTCTTGTACTGAAATTAAAATAGTTCTTTTTGAATGCAGGAAACGACTGCTGGCTATCTTACAGGAGATTCTTACTCTACCCACCACCCCAATATCCCTAATTTCTTTTCTTGTTGAGAGACTGCTCCACATTATTATAGATGATAATAAGAGAACACAGATTGTAAGTAATTTTCTTCATTCTTGATAAAAATAAAAGATTTTGGTCAATAACATTGAGGGTTGTCTTATTCTCTTTTCAGTACTTTTGGCTTTAATTGCTTTTGTTTTAGTTTTGTCTCTTTATCAAGTCTTTAAACTTCTTAAAACCAAATCTCTCTCACACACACATTTTAAAAAATATCTCCTTTCTTTTACCATATCTATCATTGTGTTGAATCAGTTTGAAATGGAGCAGGTTAGGGAAGAGGTGACATATAGGCATTGGTTGCTAGAAGGTTTGAGGGCCGACTGAATTTATACATACCTGGGTTCAAATCCCCTCGGACGCTTTCTCGATTTGTGGCTTTGCCTGAGTTATTTAATTTAGAATTTTTACCTGTCTGCAAAATCAGAACAATGAAATTTATCTTTCATTGTTCAATGAAGCAATGTTCATAAAGTGCTTGGTAAATACAGAAATAAATATTATCTATTACTTTACTATATTCAAGTGTTATTTTCTCTGGGGTAGCCCAAAAAGAGAGGCCTGTATCGTTGATTTTCATAAAATCCTATAGTCTTGGAGTTGCGAGTTAATTCAAAGGTTGTCTTTTCCACTCCTTCCTTATATAGATATACATAACATAAATTCTTTCTACAACATCCCCAGTTAGTGGTTATCCAGCACCTGCTTAAGGTACCTTCCTTTGGGATGCAGCTTTTTCCTGAATTGGCCAACTCCAATGCCTAGTGGCTCTGAAAGAAAAGTGTTTAATCTGCTGTCATTATTTATGCCTTGTATACCCAAAGGAAGAATAAAAGAGTATTCTAATTTTTTATATTCCACTTCCATTGGAGCTGAACAAGGGAGGGAGTTGAGGATTTTAGGCAGAAAATTTTAGTTTTATGGTGCCTAAAATTAGATGCTCTTTTCATTTTTTCTGTTTCAAAGCACTATATGAAAGAGAATTTATCTTCAGTGTCTATGTGCCTATTTACCTTCCCATAATCTTAAGAATTTTTAGTCAGATGTATTGTTTGGTCATTTTTTTCTAAAATTGTCTAGCAAATAGAATGTGTGCCATTTTTGCTTGTATATTTTGCTCTATTTTTCAAGAGATTGTGGATACAGTTTGGAGTTTTGTATAACAGTTCGATGTCATTTTCTGATATATAACATATATTAAAGCATGTATTCTGAATTATAACTTATCAGGTTACAGAAATTATCTCAGAGATTCGGGCACCCATTGTTACTGTTGGTGTTAATAATGATCCAGCTGATGCAAGAAAGAAGGAACTCAAGGTAACTGTCTTCTAAATTAAAGAAATGCTTGAGTATGTTGTAGTTGTGCAAGTCTTTTATTTCTTCTTGTACATTTCCAAAATTGCACAAAGTCAAATTATTGGTTAACTATTAAACTATATAAGAGTATCTAAAATGTTATCAGATTATGTCAGTCTGAAAGATTTGCCAATCTCTGTTTCAGGAAGACTACCACTTTTTCTGTATGTACCTGACTGCTTAACTTCTAGATGGTTGAAATGGTTTTAAATAATACTCTTCAGTTTGCTACAGATTTCACATTAATAGTTTTTGTTTGGTGTTTACACAATTTATATCTTTTCTTAGATGGCTGAAATAAAAGTTAAACTTATTGAGGCAAAAGCAGCTTTGGAAAATTGCATTAACTTACAGGATTTTAATCAAGCATCAGAATTAAAAGAAGAAGTAAAAGCATTAGAAGATGCCAAAATAAACCTATTGAAAGAGACAGAGCAACTTGAAATTAAAGAAGTCCACATAGAGAAGGTATAGATACATTTTTCATATTAAATTTCAGCTACTGTTAATCATCTCAACTAAACCTTGTTTTCTTAACTCAGCTGCTGGAATATATTCACTTAGGAGGGATTTTTTTTTTTTTTTTGTGGTACGCGGGCCTCTCACCATTGTGGCCTCTCCCCTTGTGGAGCACAGGCTCCAGACGCGCAGGCTCAGCGGCCATGGCTCACGGGCCCAGCTGCTCCGCAGCATGTGGGACCTTCCCAGACCGGGGCACGAACCCGTGTCCCCTGCATCGGCAGGAGGACTTTCAACCGCTGCGCCACCAGGGAAGCCCTAGGAGGGATTTTTAACAATACCATGAACTAATACAAAAATAATATTTTTCCGCCTGTTCCTTTCTATTTTGGACTTCGAAAGGCTTTAATGAACTTTAGTTATTGTAGCTAAGACTTTATTTGATTTGCTCCCTTGTCATGCTAATCCCTAGAATCTGAAGTCTTTCTTCCTTGCCAAGGAAACCTGCTTTCCAGTGGTTTCTTTCTCTTTGTTTTGTTCTGTTTTGTTTGTCTTGAGTGGTTTAGAAAAGGAAAATGCATCTTTCACTTATTTGTGGAAGACTCATGACCTTTCCACTGCTAGGAAAAGAATTTCTATAGTAACAGTGCAATTATACACATAATTTTTTAAAGTTTAATTACTCTTTTGTTTTTAGAAAAAGCTAAGTAACTTTGTTATTTTAAATGAAATACTGTATAAAATAGATAACTAATAAGAACCTGCTGTAAAGCACAGGGAACTCTACTCAATACTCTAATGGCCTATATTGGAAAAGAATCTTAAAAAAAAAAAAAAGAGTGGATATATGTATATGTATAACTGATTCACTTTGCTGTGCACCTGAAACTAACAACATTGTAAACCAACTATACTCCAATAAAAATTTTTAAAAAAAGAAATACTAAACATATATCTAATAACATTTAAAGCTTCATTTCAGCAGTCTTTTTTAATTAACTTAGTTGTATTTGATACATGAATATTATTTTAATGTAAGGTAAAATGGTATCAATTACTAAAATATTTGCTATTAACTTTAATTCAGGAGGTCTTTTAGGATCTTGCCTTTTGTAGTAAACATCATTTATTACTGTAGTTTTGGTTTGGGAAGTGCTGATTATTCTTATAAAGAGAATGCTGGATAGGGAAGAGTTTACTATTTGTAAGTTATGTTATGTCCTTGAGCTCTGCAGCCATAGATATCCCTGCTCTAACACCCTACCTTCCCAGTGGGTATGCCTGAATTTTATTTTCATAGCTAAGTAGCTTATTTCTTTTGTTTGACCAAGTCAGTGGATCGTTATAGGCTCTTAAATTTGAGGAGCAAATTTAAAGTGAAAAATGAAAATATAAACTGAAAAATGATATAAACTGCAGGTCTGAATTAGGAAAATTTTAACTAGGGTGGTCTATCATGGTTATTATTATCTGTTTAACTTTACCTGCTTTGACCATTTATCTGTTCATTTGTCCTATTTTAAGGGTTATAAATCTATTACAGTATAATTACAGTATAGTATAATAAATGCTATGTTCAGGTAAGTATAGGGGTTTTATGGAGAGGGTGGTATTGGCTTCCCCAAAAGAAATGTTTCAGCTTGAGATTTGAATAAAAATAATATAAGCAAGTAGTTACAGGATCCTTTTTTTGTGGTATTCACAAGTATAAATTCATTTGATTCTCATTATGACCTAATGGAATTGGTACAATTATCCTTACTTTATAGAAGGCAAGTAACTTGCCTGAAGTTATACAGATAGTAAATGGTAGAGGCAGGATTCAAACCCAGGCAAGTGGCTTTGATTGTGCTTTTAATGCACTCTGTGTCATCTCTCCTCAGTGAGTTGTTAAGGGAATGTTATAGGCAGATGGAATGACGTGTGTGAAGGCCTAGAAGTTAAAGAGTGCCTGTTGTGTTTAAAAACTTCAGGTCCACATGACTAAAGAATTGAGGTGGAGAGATAAGAGATAAATCTGGGGGGAAGAAATTAAGGGCCAATTCATGTAAGGCCTTGTATAAACAATATTTTAAAAATTGTCCCTTACCCAAAGATCATGGTGAACCACTAAAGATGAGATTTATGTCTTATAAAGATCACTGTTACTCAGGAAATGAATTGCAGGCAGGCATACTAGTTTGAAGACTGTTAACAGTAATGTAGGATTGAGATGAGTGCAGTCTGAACAAGATAATGATGGTGGATATGGAAAGAAGTGATGGATTTGAGAAGTATTTAAGAATTAGTAACAAGGAGAAGAGTGAGTCAAGAATGTATCCTAGGTCTTTTGGTTTGGACAGCTGGGTAGATGGCAGTGAAATTTATGGAGGTAGCACAGGAGGAGGAATTTGGGTAATGATTGGTTAGTTCCCTTTTGGCCATTTTGAGTTTGGGAAGCCTGTGGACCATACAAGAGGAAATGTCTTATGGCAGTTTTATATATGAATCTGAAACTTAGAAAATAGTTGAACCAGCTTATAAATGCTAAGTTTTGTGACTGGATAAGGTTGTGCAGGGAGTGTGTATAGAGACAACATATCTTGGACAAAAAGCCTGGAGAAAGTAAACATTTAAGGGATGGGCAGAATATATTTTTACTAATGCTGAATATTTTGTGTTTCATTTTAGAATGATGCTGAAACACTACAGAAGTGTCTTATTTTGTGCTATGAACTGTTGAAACAGATGTGCACTTCAACAGGTATAGGTGCAACCATGAATGGCATCATTGAATCTTTGGTATGTTGGTGCACTTTGAGGCTTTATTTTAGCTTGCGCCTTCATCATTTTATAAGTAATATGTTCCTTGGGGTTCAAAAGAATGAAAAGACGATTTTAAACATCTGATAAATATAAATGGTAAAAAAGAAAAAGTAATACAGTGGCTGCTTCATATTGTGAGGATTAGATTAAGATAATGCATGTAAATGACCTGGTATATAAGTTATAATTATTCCTTTAGAAAATTTGAAAAAATTATTTTATGCTGGAAAGAGATGCAGAATATCTTCATTTTTTGAATAGTAAGAGGAAATACTGAGGTACATAAGGAATATTTAAGTACCAGAATCTTGCTGTGTAGAAAGACTGAGAAGAAGGTTACATTGTAAGCCCTGTGAAGGGAATTTGTTTATTATATATTTAAGGACTTTACTAAAGTAACCCTTCATAGGTAATCTCCATTTTACTGACCAGAGGGATATAAATACCACAAGCCTTTAGAACCACGTTGTCTGATAGAAATATAATGCAAACCACGTGTAACTTTAAATTTTCTAGTAGCCACATTTAAAAATTAAAAAGAAATGTGAAATTAATTCTAATATACATTAATTTAAATATATTTTAATATATTTAACCCAGTATACCCCAAATATTATAATTTCATCATTTAATCAATATTTTATTGCGATATTTTACATTCTATTCTTCATACTAAGTCTTAAAGCACAATCTCAATCTGGACTAGTCATATTTCAAGTGTTCAGTAGCCACATGTGGTTAATGGTGACAGTATTAGACATGCAGCTTTAGAGTATTCTTTTTAATAGTGCTACTTATCCAAAGCAAATTTTGAATGTATCCAACCTCTTCCAGGATTCTCCCCAAATTGTTTTTACTTGGGATTAGTGAAAAACAGCCAATGAATGTGATCTAAAATCTAGTTCCTTGGATTGTCATGAGTTTCTAAATGTAGTAAAGAAAACCAATTATTGTTTATAACAGTCCAGAGCTGATTAAAACTAGATCTGTTAAACTGTTAGAATTTAGTTTTATTTTTAACAAAGCAGATGTCTAGTGAAAAGTGATACTGTTAAAGTTCTGCTTGTATACTTTATGTCTGGTTCTATTGCAAGAGAATGATAAATGATGGTATAATTAATTGCACAATTGAAGTAGTAAATATGAAGACTTACATATATATGTGGGGAAACACTATTGAGGGAAGAAAGAACACAAAATTGAATGGTCATAATGATTTTAAGTATATAAAAACAATCTTTCTAAAGATTGAAAGAGACTATAGAGGGATGTAAGTGAGTAAGGTATTTAAATATAGGAGTTATAATATTTTAATGAAATTACTGTGCTTTAAATAAAAATCATATATTAAGTGAACAAATATTTATTGAACATCTATACACCCAGTGCTGGGGATAGAGTGCACATGGTGTACAGAACACATATAGATTGCCCTTTTTGGATCTTCCGGTCAAGTGAGGGGGGGCATCAATCAAATAAACAAGTGAAAGCTTATGCCATTGATAGTTGCTATGAAGAAGAGCTTTATGGTCATATGTGAATTTATGATAATGAGATTTCATCTGTTTATGGAAGGTGACCTTGAGGTGATGTTTGAGTTAGACGTTAACTATGTGACAAAGAGGGAAGAATGATCTAGACCTACTCTCTTCAGTATGGTAGCCACCAGCCACATGTGGATATTAAAAACCTGTGGCTATTAAATCTAGTCCAAATATATATATATATTTATACATATTTATAAATGTAAAACTACATTGGGTTTCAAACACTTAGTACAGACAACAGAGATTATCTCAATTTTTTATAAACATGAAAAAAGCCACAGCTAAAAAACAAATCTCAATTTTTTAACATTGATTACATGTTGTATTGATAATATTTTGTCTATATTGAGTAAAATAAAATGTATTAAAATTAGTTTCATCTTTTTCTTTTCACTTTAATGTGGCTACTAAAAAAATTTTAAATGACATACTTGGCTTGCATTATATTTCTAGTGGACAGCACTGAATGGGAGGCGTTGAAATCAGCTCAATTGAATAAACAGAGAGCAAGAGATAGCATGGTATAAGGTGATACTGGGAAAGACTACAGAATGAGGTGTATCAAATATTATGTTAAGGGGTTTTATCTTTTCTATGAGCATTGGGAAGCCATTGAGTCAGTTTCGGCAGGTGGAGGGAAGGTATCTCATGATCAGACTATATTTTGCTCTGACTGTATTCTTCTGTTTTACTGATTTAATATTTACCTTTTTTTAAACCAAAAGTTGACTTTTTTGGGTTAATAGACTACATGGAAATGGAGTAGGTCTGCAAAATCATACAGAAATTTGCATTTTTTAAAATATACTATTGTAAATTTCTTATCCTAGTCAAAATTATTTTAATTTCTAATTCATTTTAGATTCTTCCTGGAATAATAAGTGTTCATCCTACAGTAAGAAATCTGGCTGTTTTGTGCTTGGGATGCTGTGGACTACAGAATCAGGACTTTGCAAGTAAACACTTTGTATTACTATTGCAGGTAGGATTTATCTTGTGATTAAAATCTTAATTATACTTCTTGAGATAAATACTCAATCTGTGGTGATTTTGCTAGTGTTATTAAGTTTAATTGATTCCAGGGCTTGTTGATGATGATGATTATGGATGACTTTTAAGGGCTCAGTTTTTATGTTTTGATTTTTTTGTTATTAAAACTTTTTTGTAGAAGAAAGATGAAATGTCAATTATTTAAGGTATTTAAAAAATTAATCATATAGCAAATATTTATTGAGTGTATATTATATGCCCAGCATTATTATAGACTTTAGAAAACAATAAGATAGGTAATGAAAAACATAAAAGTTGCTGTCCTAATGGAGCTTACATTTTAGAAGAGGAAATACACAATGAAAAATAAACAATATGTAGTATGTCAGATGGAAAAAAATAAAGCAGAGAAGGGGAATGAGGACTGGAAATAGGGAAAAGGAGCAGTTTGGTTTAGAAAGACCTCACTAATAAGTCAAAATTTGGGCTGTTACCAGAGGGAAGTGAGAATGAACTTTGTAGATCTGGGTAAGAGGTTACCAAAGAGAGGAAAGAGCAGGGGCAGGGGTCCATCAGTAGGACTCTGCTTCACATATTAAAGGAGCGGGAGCTCATATGGCTAGGCCAGATTGAGCAAAGAGGAGAATAGTAGGAGAAATGATTTGCAGGCAGCTGGTCATCCATGTCTTCTAGGGATTTCTAGTCTGTAAAGATGTAGCCTTCACAGTGAATGAGATGGGAAAGAATTGGTAGTTTTTATTTTCTTTTTTTAAAAAAAATTTATCTATTTGGTTGTGTCGGGTCTTAGTAGCGGCATGTGGGATCTTTTGTTGTGGCATGGGCTCTTCATTGCAGCATGCAGCCTTCTCTCTAGTTGTGGTGTGCGGGCGTTGGAGCACACGGGCTCTCTAATTGTGGCCTGAGGGCTCTAGAACACAAGGGCTTAGTTGCCCCGCGGCATGTGGGATCTTAGTTCCCCAACCAGGGATCAAACCTGCATCCCCTGCATTGGAAGGTGGATTCTTAACCACTTGACCACCAGGGAAGTCCCAGAATTGGAAGATTTTGAGTAGGGGATTTTTATGCTGTGACTGGATATAGTGTTGGTTAGACCATGGGTTGGTTGGCAAACCTTTTTTCTAAAGGTCTAGAGAGTAAATATTGTAGACTTTGCAGGCCATATGGTCTGTCTCAACTGCTGCTTTGCTGTGGTAGTATGAAAACATCCATAGATGATACATAATTGAATAAGCGTAGTTGTAGATCAGTAAAACTTGTATTTATGGACACTGATACTTAAATTTCTTATAATTTTAGCATATAATGAGATATTATTTTTTAACCATTGAAAAATGTACAATTATTCCTAACTTGGAGGCTGTATAAAAACAGGCAACAAACTGGCCCATGAGTCATAGTTTGCAGATCCCTTATAGTAACTATAGGGATACAGTATGGAAGGAAGGATACTCATAAGGAAGCTATTGCAATAAATCCAGGAAAGAGGTGATGATGACCTGGACCAGTGTTGTGATTATTGGGGTCATGAGAAGTGATGGTAATTTAAGTTTGAAGACAATGTCTATAGAATTTGCTGATAAATTTGATGTGGCGTGTGAGAGAAAGAAGTGGAAGAAAACAGGATTTTGGCCAGAATAACTGGAAAGATGGAATTGCCCTTTCCTGTGATGGGGAAAACAGAATAACAGGTTTTACGGCAGATAGGTGAGGTAAGGAGTTCAGTTTTGGACATGGTAAGTTTGAAGTTTGAGGTACAAGTGGATATATTGAATAGGCATTTTTAAGTGGGTTTGGAGATAGGAGAGAGGCCCAGGCTGGGGAGAGGAATCTGGAAGTCTTTATTCTATAATAGTATCCAATGCCTAGAAACTGGATGTTACCTGACAAATGAGTATAGTTGGAGAGGAGATCTCAACTTTATAGTTCCCTAAGCCTCAGGTAACATTTAAGGTAAGAGAGATGAAAAGGAACCAGTAAAGACCAAGGTGAAGTAGATAGTTAGGGGAGAGTGTGATGTCCTAGAAGGCAAGTGAAGATGGTATTTTAGAGAGGCCAGGGTGACCTAACTGTCTAATGCTGGTGACAGGTTAATAAGGATTCATTGTTGACCATTTTTGGCAAGTAAGGAAGTGTTTGGTGACTTTCATGTGCCTTAGTTTATGCACAGGGCAAAGCCTGTTGGAGTGGTCCAAAGAGAATTATGGGAGAGGAATTGGAGACAGCCAGTGTATACTACTCTTTCAAGATTTTATTTTGTTAGGAGTAATGGAGAAATGGAGTGGTAGCAAGAGAGGATATGGGGTAAAAAGAGTTTTTGGTTTGGTTTGAATTGTTTTAGGATGGAGAAAATTACAGCCTGTTTGAATCCTAATGAGAATGACCCATTTGAAAGGAAAAAAACAATATAGGGAAGAGAGGGCAGTTGCTAGAGTGCTACTGAGTAGACAAGAGGGGATTAAGTCTAGTGTATCAGTAGAATGCATTTGACTTTTTAACTCCTTTGGACATGTTTTTAACATTTTTGGGCCTAGTTTTATTTGGAAAATATACTTCCCTCCACCTCCCCCTGTAAAAAGACAGTGTGATTCATGTAGCCTCTTGGTGTTGTCAAACGTAATGGGATAAAAAAGCTGCAAGGAATTTTAGTGCAAATTGCTTGCCAACAGGTGAATGGGAGTGCTTTGCATGTTCAACATGAAAATAACACATGACAACATGGATTATCATTTTTATGAAGATTATATTAAAAGACTCAACCAATAGTTGAATTTTCCCCCAACATAAAATCCTTATCTTGAAGCATCCTTTAATGTTGCATATGACATTGCCAAGAAAAAGAAAACATACAATTAGGGAGAAATTGGGGAAGTCATGTGTTCTGGAAATGGTCAAACTGTTTGTGACTTGTATCAAAGGAAGAAAATTAAACCATACTTTTGTCAAAAGGCAGTCCTCAGAAATTTCATTTTGTTGTAATTTCCTTTTTTGGAGTACTTGACATCTAATCAGTTCATTTAATGTGCAAGGATTAAATTCCTGACAGTGCTTTGTTTATATTTATCATCCCATGCTTGTTATCAGAGAAAAATTTCTATTATTGTGAGATCCTTTTGGAAACTTAGAATGTCAAGTATTATCTTTAAAATGGTGTACAGTTTCTTTTCAAAGAAACTGGAAGAAAAATCTTGGTACTTTGTCCAGATGAATCATTTATAGTGCTTGGCCATACATCTGGTTTTGCTCCAGGATGAATGAATGAATCTCCCTGTGTTATACAAAGTCATTACTATTTATATCAGCAGGTACTGGCATGAGTGATTCTGGTAGTAATTCTAAAGGGAGTCTTGTTTACTATTTTGAAATCTATTGGCTTTATAGGTGCCCAGGAAATAAAATACTACATTTTCAAAGAGGTTTTGCTAAGAAATTAAACCAGTAAGTTCTCTATTTCAATTTCCTGGTTTTCTAGAGGATGGGTCATTAAATGCTAGATTGACCCCTGGTCATTACTTTTTATTTAAGTGGAAGAAAAATCTTACTAGAAAATTTGATAGTGAAGGGTTCATTTATGTCTAGCTTATTAAGTATAGCGCTTTTTACTCTACAAATGAGGTAAAATGTTCATTAAGATACCCTATATACCATTATGAGTACTTCTGAAAAATTGTATTGAGAAGTTGTTTTCAAGTAGAGGAGATTAGAGTTAGACAACTATATAAAATTTCTAGTACTGCAGCAAAAGAAATACCATAGAACTCTTTCCAAAGACACATAAATTCACTTGACTTTTAAAGATGAAATGTGGATTTTGATCCTTTTAATTTTTGCTGACATAACATCAATAATAAGTGTTTTGGTCATTTCAGACAGAAGAAATTAATATGAATTTAATGCTTACAAGTGTCCTGGAGCATTAGGAAGCTATTTAATACTAACTCATATCCCATTTGACGGAGCTATAGGAGCCTTGATACTGTTTGCTCCTATATAATTTTCTGTAGTGAAAAAGAATTGTCAAAATCAAGTTCATGTGAAAAATAAATGAATGTTTCTTATCAAGACCATTCCATAATTTTACCTTAATTTCAAATCAAAACAGTTAATAGCAGCCTTGTCATAGAATTAAAATTTTTAAAAATGAAAGTTTAGGGGCTTTCCTGGTGGCACAGTGGTTGAGAGTCCGCCTGCCAATGCAGGGGACACGGGTTTGTGCCCTGGTCTGGGAAGATCCCACATGCCGCGAAGCGGTTAGGCCTGTGAGCCATGGCCGCTGAGCCTGCGCGTCCGGAGCCTGTGCTCCACAACGGGAGAGGCCACAACAGTGAGAGGCCCGCGTACCACAAAAAAAAAAAAAAAAAAAATGTGAATGATACCAGATACAAATGCAGTAAAATAAATTGTTTGTGGAATTTTGCCTGTTATTTTGAGGTGGGCTCTTATTAGGTCCTCAAAGGGGTTCGCAATCAAAAGAATTTAACCACTGAGTAGATTCAATTATTTATCTTTATAAAGGTATTTTCAAAGCTATCATTGGAAGATTTTAGATTAAGGGAAAAGAGCAGTATTTTGGGGGAGTAAGAAATCAGGTTTTTTTTTAATCAAGTTTTAGTAATAGAAATTGACTTAAGAAATATATCCACACTTGTTAGAAAGGCAGGAGAGGGAAATTATTTCATTTAGAAATCTTAAATAAATATCCAATATTGAGAGCTATTGCTAGCCAGTGAGGGACTGAGAAGGACAAGGAAAACCAAGATGCTGTTGAGAGTAGCATGTTTAGAATTTGTAGTGAATAGTCATGACAGTACATTCTTATAAATAAGCATTTGGCTTTGGCAGATTTGCAAGTCTTGCCATAAGAAAGTATGTAATAGATGTGTCTTGAAATTTCCTTCAAAGTTTTGTAATTTTGAGCCATTTTTCTCGATTCATTCATTTGACCAACTTGTGGGTGATTTTTCTTCTTTCTGTGGGCTAAGCTGTATAGCCAAGTAGCTTATCAGTGACCAAAATTTAAGTGTATTAAAAAATATAGTAAATCTTTTCATAGTAGAAATATTCAGCTCTATTTTTTTCATGGCTTTGAAATTTGGTATGTAAGAATTTGGTTTTCTTAAGTCAGGATAGATTCATACAAGCTGCTGGGTTTTATGGATTCAGGATAGGCTCATAGAAACTGCTGGGTTTTATGGTTCACTTCCTTTTATAAAGAAGTCCAGTTCAATGAAAACTGAATTCACTATTAATGAAATCTGAATTTATTGAGCTAATAAGAAAAATTTCTTTAATGAAACTTGATAACCTAGAAGAGTACTGATGTTCCAATGAATGCTTTTCATTGGTTAGAATGTAATGTTTTTATCTTGATAGATGGCCCCAAACAATTGCAATATATTGAACAGTTTTTCTAGATCTTAAAAAAATAATAAAATCATAGTTAAACATATACTTTTTTGTATATAAAAGGAACAAATAATATAATTCAGCTTGACTTCAGGGATTTTTTTTGACTGAAGACAGAATTTTTCTGAAGGAAATATAAAAGTGTCATGGTATAAATAAAAAAAATAACTAAAATAAACTTTTAATTTTTAAAAAATATTTATATAGACTTGACACTGTTGTTGCAGTTCGATTAATAATAAGATATATGTTAATTTTATGTAGCATAAGCAATAAAAATATACCTAATTTGCTTTTGGTGGGGCATGTTTCGATTTAGGTTTTGCAAATTGATGATGTGACAATAAAAATAAGTGCTTTAAAGGCAATCTTTGACCAACTGATGGCATTTGGATTTCAACCATTTAAAACGAAAAAAATCAAAGCTATTCAAAGTGAAGGTGCAGAAGTAAACAGTAATGAAGAGCAAGAGTCAAAAGAATCTGAAGAAGAGGCTGATACAGCCAAGAATGTTCTAAAACTACTTTCTGATTTTTTAGATAGCGAGGTAAGAAATAATCATAGCCCTATTATTGTGAAAGGTAATTGTCAGCATATATATGTTTATCCTCTTTGTAGTTTTTAGGCTGAAGTTTAAACTTGGCTAACATTTTTTTTAAATTTGCCTTTTGAATATTATAATTAAATCCTACTTTCACTTCTAATATATCTAATTTCTCACTATCAAATTACATTGTGTAGAGAATTGAAGTGTAAACAAAAATGAAATGACTGTTGGGGGGGTTATTTTTTCATCTTTTTTCTCTGTCTTTGTGATCTGTGACTTACAAGTTTCCCCCCCAAGGGTCTTAAGAAATAATTTAAAATAATCTTACATTGGGTGGGTAGAAGTTCTAAGATATGATATGGGATTAGATCTCTTTCCTTAGGGTACTCATGAACTACATTTTTGTAGCATATGTAAACATTTAAATTATAAAATTTTTATATTTTTTTGTTGAGGTGAAATTGACATTACATTAACAATTTTAGAGTGAACAATTCATTGACATTTAGTACATTAAAAATATAGTGTAACCACTGCCTCTGATTTTTAAAACATTTTCATTATCCCAAAAGGAAACTACCCATTAAGCAGTTGCTCCCTATTTCCCCTACCACCAGCCCCTAACAACTACCAATTTGCATTTTGTCTCTATGGATGTAACTCTTCTGGATATTTCCTATAAATGGAATCAGAAAATATGTGGCTTTGTGTCTGCTTTCTTTCACTTAGCTTGTTTTCAAGACTGTTGTGGCTTATATCACAAGCCTTCTTATGGCAGAATAATATTCCATTTTATGTATATACCAGAATTTGTTTAGCCATTCATCCATTGAAAGATATTTGGGCTGTTTCCACCTTTTGGCTATTGTGAATAGTGCTGCTATGAAGATGTATTTGTCTGAGTAGCTATTTTCAATTCTTTGGGGTATATTTCTAGAAGTGGGGTTACTAGGTCATATATTAATCCTTTTTTGTTGTTTTTAGGATTTTACCCCTGATCCCTATCCCAGCTAGTTAATTAATACATCCTCACATATTTATCTTTTTTTTTTTTTTTTTGAGTCAGAACATTTAAGTTCTCTCAGCAAATTTCAGTAATACAGTAGTGTTATCAGCTAGTCACCATGTTTTACATTTGGTGTCTAGAACTTATTCTTTTTTTTCTTTTCTTTTTTTTTTTTTTTAGGTATAATAGAACTGATAGTATACCGTTTTCCATATTTCACCCACCCACCAGTCTGTGGCAACCAGTTTTTCTACTCTGTTTCTATGAGTTTGACTTTTAAAAAGATTCTGCATATGTCATATCATGCAGTATTTGTCTGTCTTTGTCAGGCTGTTTCACTTAGCATAATGTTCTCAGGGTCTACCCCTGTTGTTGCAAATGGCAGGATTTCCTTCCTTTTATGGCTGAATAATATTGCACTATATATCTCACATCTTCTTTATTCATTCATTGATTGATACGTGGGTTGTTTCCATATCTTAGCTCTTGTAAATAATGCTACAGTGAACATGGGCATGCAGATATCTCTTTGAGATTCTATTTTCATTTCCTTTGGATATATACACCCAAATTGGATTGTGTTTTTAATTTTTTGAGGAACTTCATTCTGCCTTCCAAAATGACTGTACCAGTTTACATTCCCACCAACACTGCACTAAGGTTCCCTTTTCTCCACATCCTTACCAACACTTCTCGTGTCTTTTTGATAAAGCCATTCTAACAGTGTGAGGTGATATCTCATTGTAGTATTGATTTGCGTTTCCCTGATGATTAGTGATATTGAGCAGCTTTTCATGTATCTGTCAGCCATTTGTATGTCTTCTTTGGAAAAATGTTTATCAATTCCTCTGACCATTTTTTAATCAAATTATTTGCTTTTTGCTATTGTGTTATATGAATTCTTTATATATAATTTTGGATATTAATCCCTTATCAGATATATAATTTGCAAATATTTTCTCCCATTCCATAGGTTGCTTTTTCATTTTGTTGATAGTTTCCTTTGCTGTGCAGAAGGTTTTCAGTTTGATATAGTCCCATGTGTTTATTTTTGCTTTTGTTACCTATGTTAAGGAGCTGACTATCCTGTTTTTTGTAGGCGTTTCATGATTTCATGTGGTAATTTCTTTAACTTTTTGAGGACTTGCCAAACTGTTTTCCATAGCAGCTGAACCATTTTACATTCCCACCAACAAAGAACAGGGTTCCATCCTTATCAACACTTGTTATTTTAAAATAATTTTGTTTTATTAATAAGAAAAAATCGTTAGTAAAAATTTTAGCCATCTTGTTTTGAATTGCCTTTCCCTAATAACTAATGATGAGTATCTACATGTGCTTTTTGGCTATTTGTATACCTTGTTTGGAGAAATATGTATTCAAATCCTTTGCTCATTTTTAAATTGGGGTGTCCTTCTGAATTCTTTATATATTCTGGGTAGTAGATCCTTATCAGATAACTGATATGCAGATATTTTCTCCTATAGGTTGTCTTTTCAGTTTGTTAATAATGTCCTTAGATTTTTAAAAAGTTTTAAATTTTGATGAAGACTAATTTATCTTTCCTTTTGCTGCTTGTGCTTTTGGTGTTATATCTAAGAATACATTGCCAAATCAAAAGTCATGAAAATTTATCTCTGTTTTCTTCTAAAAGTTTTACTCCTTTAGCTTTTAATTTAGGTGGATTGGTGCATTTTCAGCTAATATTTGTACATGGTGTGAGGTAGAGGTCCAACTTCATTGGTTTGCCTGTGGACATCCAGTTGTCTGAGCACCGTTAGTTGAAGAGACTATTCTTTTCCTATTGAATTGTTTTAGCACCATTGTGGAGGGTGAGAGAATCAATTGATCATAGGAATATGGGTTTATTTCTAGACTCTCAATTCTTTTCCATTGTTTGTGTCCACCCTTGTGCCATTACCTGACTGTTTTGATTCATGTAACTTCATAGTAAGTTTTGAAATCAGGAAGTTGAGTTTTCCAACTTTGGTTCTTTATTTTCAGTATTGTCTTGGCTATTTGGGGTATCTTGCAGTTCCTTATGAATTTGAGGATTGGCTTTTCCATTTCTGGAAAAAAGTCTATTGGAATTTTGATAGGGATTGCATTGAATATGTAGATTGCATTAGGCAGTATTGCCATCTTAATGTTATGTTTTCCAATCCATGAACTAGAATATCTTTACATTTATTTAGGTCATTTTTAATTTCTTTCAGAAATGGTATATAGTTTTCAGGGTACATGTTTTTTACTTCCTTGATGAAATTTATTCCTATATATTTTATTTTGGTTGCTATTGTAAATGGAATTGTTTTCTTAATTTCCTTTTTTGGATTGTTCATTCTTGTTGTATAGAAACTCAACTGTTTTGTGTGTGGATTTGATTTCATATCCTGCAACTTGGCTGCATTCATTTGTTAGCTCTTGTACAATAGTTTCCGTGTGTGTGTGTGTGTGTGTGTGTGTGTGTGTATTCTTTGGGATTTTTTCTATAAGACCAAGTCATCTGTGAAGAGACAGTTTTAATTCTTCCTTTGCAATTTGAATGTCTTTTGTTTGTTTTTCTTGCCTAATTTCTCTGGTTAGAACTTGCTGTACAATCTTGAATAGCAGTGGTTAAAGCAGGCATCCTTGTCTTGTTTCTGATCTTAGGGGGAAAGTTTTCAGTCTTTAACCATTGAGTATGATGTAGAAGTTATCTTCTGTTTTTTTTTTTCCAGTCATAAAAGCATGTTTAATTTTGTCAAATGGTTTTTCTACATCAATTGAAATGATTATGTGATTTTTTTTTTTTTTTTTTGCCGTACGCGGGCCTCTCACTGTTGTGGCCTCTCCCTGTTGTGGCCTCTCCCGTTGCGGAGCACAGGCTCCGGATGTGCAGGCTCAGCGGCCATGGCTCACAGGCCTAGCCGCTCCGTGGCATGTGGGATCTTCCCAGACCGGGGCACGAACCTGTGTCCCCTGTATTGGCAGGAGGACTCTCAACCACTGTGCCACCAGGGAAGCCCATGATTTTTTTTTTTAATTGCTATGGTACATTACATTGCTTGATTTTCTTATGTTGAACCACCCTTGCATTCCTTGGATAAATCCCACTTGGTTATGGTGTATAATCTTTTTAATATGTTGTTGGATTCCATTTGCTAGTAATTTATTAAAGATTTTTACATCTGTATTCATAAGGGAAATTGGTCTGTAGTTTCCTTGTATTGGTCTTTGTCTGCCTTTGGCATCAGTTTAATACTGACCTCATAAACTGAGATAGGAGTTGTTTTCTCCTCTTCTATTGTTTTCGAAGACTTTGAGAAAGATTGGTGTCAAGTCTTCTTTAAATATTTGGTAGAATTTACTAGTGAACACATCTGGTCTTGGACTTTTCTTTTGGAGAGGTTTCTAATTTCCTTATTCAATCTGTTTATTGTTATAGGTCTGTTCAGATTTTCTGTTTCTTCTTGAGTCTATTTTTGTAATTTGTGTGTTTCTAGGAACTGGTTCATTTCATCTAGGTTGTTTAATTTGTTGGTATTCAGTTCTTATTATTCGTTTATAATCCTTTTTATTTCTGTAAGGTCAGTTGTAATGTTGCTGCTTTTATTTCTGATTTTAGTTGTTTGCATCGTCTTTTTTTCTTTGTTAGTCTAACTCAAGGTTTTTCAATTGTGTTCATCTTTTCAAAGAACCAACTTCTGGTTTCATTGATTCTCTCCGGCCCACCCCCGATTTCTATCTCTTTTTTAGTTCTTTAAAGTGTAAAGTTATTGATTTGAGATTTTTTTTTTAAATGTAGGCATTTACTGCTATAAATTTCCCTCTGAACACTGTTTTCGATGCACACCATAAGTTTTTGTTTGTTGCATTTTCATTTTTATTCATCTAATTATTTTCTTTTTTTTTTTTTTTTGCTGCTTTGGGTCTTTGTTATTGTGCTCAGGCTTTCCCTAGCTGCAGCGAGCGGGGGCTACTCTTCGTTGTGGTACGCGGGCTTCTCATTGTGGTGTCTTCTCTTGTTGCAAGCTCAGGCTCTAGGCACGCATGCTTCAGTAGTTTTAGCTTGCAGGCTCAGTAGTTGTGGCTTATGGGCTCTAGAGTGCAGGCTCAGTAGTTGTGGCACACAGGCTTAGTTGCTCTGTGGCATGTGGGATCTTCCCAGACCAGGGCTCGAACCCATGTCCCCAGCATTGACAGGCGGATTCTTAACCATTGCACCACCAGGGAAGCCCCCATCTAATTATTTTCTAATTTCCATTTTGATGACTTCTTTGACCTTTGGTGTGTAAGAAGAGTGTATTGTTTAATTTACAGACTTGTGAATTTTACAGTTTTCGTCTCTTGTTGCTTTTCAGGTGTATTCCATTGTAGTTGGAGAAGGTATTTTGTATAATGTCATTCTTTATGAATTTATTAAGACTTGTTTTGGGCCTAATATAGCCTCTGTTCTTGAGAATGTTCCATGTGCACCTGAAGAATGTGTAGTCTGCTATTTTGGGGTGGAGTGTTCTATATGTTTGGTAGTTCTAGTTCGTTTATGGTGGTGTTCAAGTCCTCTATTTCCTTATTGGTCTGTCTAGTTGTTCTATCTATTACAGAAAGTGGAGTATTGAAGTCTTCAGTTATTATTATAGAGCTGTCTATTTCTCCCTGCAATTCTGTCAGTGTATGTTCATATATTTTGGGGCTCTGTTGTTTGTTGTGTATATGTTTATAATTATCTCTTTGATGGATTGACCTTTTTTAAATCAATATTTAATGTCTTTTGTATATTGTAACAGTTTTTTACTTCACATTTGGACTGCAGAATAGTGGAAATAAGTCCTTCCTTATCACTATTTTCTTTTTTCTTTATTAGAGTATAATTGTATCAGTATTTTCTTAAATTTTGAGTTATTAGCCAAGTGATAGACTGACTTCTCATTGGCAGTTGTCCAGTGCTGTGGGCTTGCTGACATTGCATAGATGGAAAACTGTTGCACATGAAAACTGTTTGACAGTAGATGAATGGTTTTTGTTTTTTTAAATAGTGCAGGTACTTTAATCTTCTTTTGGCTAAACTAGATTCTGTGGCTTTGATTTTATTTTTGTCATAAACACTAAAAAATCTTGACTTCCTAGACTGTCCTCTGGACCATAAATAATAGTTTTTCACATGCTTTAAAGACTTGCAGTCCTGTCCCAATTAAAATTCCCATATTAGAAATTTTTAAAAAGACAGAGGGCAAGACGCCTTTGGAGTTGGAGACTTAAAGATTTGTGTTCTGGTAATGTCTGTGAATCTTCAATAAGGTATTTACTGTCTCTGTCCTGTTTCCTTATCTTTAAAATGGAAATAATGATGCCTATTCAGTGGGATAATTCTTTAATTTAGTCAACAAATATTTGAGAGCTATTTATGTGCCAGTCATTATATGCTCTTGAGAGTTCAATGCTGAGTGGAACAAAGTCTCTGCTCTCATGGTTGTTGTGAGCCCTAAATGAGTTTGTATGTGGAAAGCACATGCCAGTACCCTGGCACTTATTAATCTTATCAACCTCTACATTTTTCTTCTTATTTTTGAGTTTTGAAAAATTTCTGAAATAGTTCTTGTATCTGCTCATTCCTCTGTTTTTCCTCCTGTCCCCTCTAGTTTAGACTTGTCTTTCATTCCCAGATTATGGCCTGTCTAGATAATTTTCCTGAAATCTCATTCAAATCTTATCTCCCTACCCTTTCAAAAATCTTCAACCATATTTCTTTACCTAATTTTCAAGGTCTCTCTAATCTGATCACTGAGCAAACTTACTTTCCATCAATAATAATAATCACTGACATTTGTTGAGGATTTACTGTGTAGATAGCACTCCTTAGAGCTTTACATGTATTATTTCTTTGTGTTTTTTGATAAGTAGTTTTATTATCCCTTTTTTTTTGTATATGGAAAAAGTGAGGCACAAAGAAGTTAAGTAATATGCACAGGATCAGATCATGCAGCTAGGAAGTGTCAGAGGCTTGAATTTAATTCAGGCTCAATAACCAATATTTTTAATTACTACTCTTATACCTGTACCTGCATTTGAATACCACTACATCTTTTCCATTTTCTTCTCTAGGTTTGTTTTGGTTTCTCTTTCTAGGAATGCCTTTTTCTACTTGTACACGTTCTATTCACATTTTACCTATTATTCACACACATTGCCACACCCACCTCTGGAGCTTTCATTTATAGGCACCTCTGATGGCAGAGACCATTACTGAAGGTTTTCTATATCTTAGCACCATGATAAGTGTTTAATACATATAGTTTTGATTTCTGGTTTCACAATATTATAAGATCTTTTGGTTTTTCTAAAGAGTTTAAAAGGAATTGAAGTTTTCATAGCTAGACTAATAATTTGTCACATAGCCTTAACCTAAAAGGAAAAAACAAAATCTTTTTATATGCCTTTAAAATAATTCATAATAACAGGAATAATTTTGGATAGTTTATATACAAATACTTATTTTGGGCTACAATGTAAGGCTTAAAAAGGAAATACAAATAAAAAATTTCTTTTAAATGAAAGTCATTTTTAATAGGTGTCTGAACTCAGGACAGGAGCTGCAGAAGGACTAGCCAAGCTGATGTTCTCTGGGCTTTTGGTCAGCAGCAGGATTCTTTCTCGTCTTGTCTTGTTATGGTACAATCCTGTGACTGAAGAGGATGTTCGACTTCGACATTGCCTAGGCGTGTTCTTCCCAATGTTTGCTTATGCAAGCAGGTATTTAGTCATATCGATAAATCAAAATCTAATTTGAAGTTAAATTCAGGCTCCCTATGAGTCATATCTATAGTATTTTGTTGTTAATGTTCTTTTTCTTCAGTGGTAAGTGAAGAACTTACTTAGATTCTATCTACCTGAATCATTTGGCTCTTTCCTAGATGAATATGTACTCTATCTTGGTGGGGTGCATTTAATATATAATGTTGTTGCTGCTTTTTAAAGAATCATGTTTTTTCTTTGCCAACATACCTCAAATTGTTTTTCAATAGGACTAACCAGGAATGTTTTGAAGAAGCCTTTCTTCCAACTCTACAAATAGTGGCCAATGCCCCTGCATCTTCTCCTTTAGCTGAAATAGACATCACTAATGTTGCTGAGTTACTTGTAGATTTGACAAGACCAAGTGGATTAAATCCTCAGGCCAAGAATTCCCAAGATTATCAGGTAGGTGAGTATGTTAGCCTGTGGATGGTCTAGGGATGGTAACTAGCATGCTTTGGTAAAATAACCCCTCTCACAGATTCTTTGAAATAGTGAGAAGCTACATATAGATCTTGAGATTTCTAGTTTATATGGTAGCACATAACACAAAGCAAGAAAAAGAAAAAGATCTTCTGCAACTATGTGGGTGGACCTAGAGGGTATTATGCTTTGTGAAGTAAGTCAGAGAAAGACAAATACTCTGTTATCACTTACATGCAGACCCTAAAAAGTAAAACAAATGAATGAATATAACAAAACAGACACACAGTTATAGAGGACAAACTAGTGGTTACTAGTAGGGAAGGGGAGGGGAGAGGGACAAGATAGAGATAGGAGATTAAGAGACATAAACTACTATGTATAAAATAAACTACAAGGATTACTGTACAAGGATTACTGTACAGCACAGGGAAATGTAGCCATTTTTTTATAATAACTTGAAATAGAGTATAATCTATAAAAATATTGAATCACTCTCTTGTGCACCTGAAACTAATATAATATTGTAGATCAATTATAATTTTTTAAAAAATCTTTTGGGAAATGGGGAGATAATCATATAAAAATAGAAGTAATCAGTGCTAACATTTTTGCTACTGAAAAGAAGTTACCGAAAATTCATCATCCTTACTACCCCCTCCCCACCTAGTTCTGGCTGTTAATCATTCTGAATAATGACCTGTTATGTAGGACTCATTGAGTCCTCAGTTGTTGGCTTACCTGCTCTGTTTCTGATACAAGGAAGGAGAATTTAAAGATTGAAACTCACCTCAGGCTTAGTTTTGTTTTTAATTCAAAGAAGATATAGTAAGTGCATACTCTCCCACAAATTACATGTAGCTGGTTTTTAACCCTTTAATATCATTTGATCAAACATTCACCATATTGAAAATTAATGTGTTAATTATTTCAGATGCCAGCTGATTAAGTTGAAAATATTGGTCTTCTGTTTTGTTACTTAGTGACTGCATACTTCATTTGAGTTACTATGTTACATGTTATTGGAAAGAAGATTACAATGGATATTAAGGCAAAATATAGTAAGGGTCAGTGATATAGCTACTAAGTGCTTTAGCGCTTTAGAAGATGGCAGGTTTCATGTGGTATGGGTGATGAGTACAGCATTACTAGTTTTAAATCTCACTGAGTAAAATTCACTTAGACCTTGTTGGGATTTGGGGAGTGGTTTGGATAGAGAGAAAGACTTTTAGTAAAGGTGATTAAATGTAGCTGGTAGTACAAGTCATGTTGGGGAACTGTGGAAAAAATCTGTCAGCTAAGGATCCTGACAGGGATCCTTAGGGAAGAACATTAGGATAGGGAATTTGGAGTTGACTCTGTTTGCAGGGCGTATAATGAAAGGGTATAATGAAAGGGTTAATGGGATGACAGTTACTTATTA
The DNA here is from genome assembly GCF_003676395.1 of Aethalodelphis obliquidens. Lineage (NCBI taxonomy): Eukaryota > Metazoa > Chordata > Mammalia > Artiodactyla > Delphinidae > Aethalodelphis > Aethalodelphis obliquidens. The sequence continues at coordinate 31,195,767 of NW_020837950.1, read as the reverse complement.
GGCACATTAATTTGGTGGTCAGTTTCATTAGGTGAGGTGAATTGGTAAGAGGAATAGGGAGAGAATATTAATAAAGAGGGCAGTTAAAAGTTGATATAATTAGGAGATAAAAGCTTACAGAAAAAGAATAATATTAGTAGTAGTAGTAGAAAGTAGACAGAAAAAAGTAGTAGAAATTGACATAGAAAAAAAATTACGGGTAGAAAAGCCTAGAAGAACGAACTTTGTGTGAGGCAAGGGAGATGGAGGAATCCAAGATAACTCTGAGGTCCTAAGTGTGGGTGACAGAAGACTTCAAAGAAGCTGTTGACATTAGGGCGTACTCTCATGATCAGCATCTTGGAGGAGTGAGGGAAATAGATTGGGCAGAGGAAGAAGTTGAACTGTCATGCAGTCTTTTTTTTTTTTTTTGTGGTACACGGGCCTCTCACTGTTGTGGCCTCTCCTGTTGCGGAGCACAGGCTCCAGATGCGCAGGCTCAGTAGCCATGGCTCATGAATCTAGCCGCTCCGTGGCATGTGGGATCTTCCTGGACTGGGGCACGAACCCGTGTCCCCTGCATCGGCAGGCTGACTCTCAACCACTGCGCCACCAGGGAAGCCCTGTCATGCAGTCTTAAGGTCCCAGCTGATCTCACAGAAGTTCCAGAATTGGGATAGTTCTTTGCTTTGTCCAGAATTGAAACAAGGCTAGGCTGTTGTACCTGTACATCTGCCAGTTATTGAATGTGGACTAACCGTTGCGGGGAAGGTGTGACCTTAGGCAGAGCCCGTTGTCTTCAGCTTGGATCAGCTCTGCACCTGGGAACTTTTAGCCTGCATAACTCGTGGTAGCCTGGAGAATGAATGGTCAGTAGTAAAGCAGATGGATCTGAGCCCTGTACCATGGCATCCACTCTACAAGAAGGGGAGCTCACATGGGGAGGACTATGATAATTTTGTTTTAGACATTTTGGATTATGTCAAGATAATTTGTTGGAAATGATAGATGTGTCAGACTGTATTGTAATCATACCATTTCAATTGACAAGGATTTTTCTCTTGATTTTCCAGGCCTTGACAGTTCATGACAATCTGGCTATAAAAATTTGCAATGAGATCCTAACATGTCCATATTCACCAGAAATTCGGGTCTATACGAAAGCCTTGAGTTCTTTAGAACTCACTAGCAGTCTTGCTAAAGATCTTCTGGTTCTGCTGAATGAGATTCTGGAGGTAAGTAGTTTCTAGTTACTCTTAATGTGTATAAATTTTTATCAAAGTAGAATTTACATGATTCTATTAATTTATGCATACATTAGTATGCTGTGACTTTGTTCATTTGAAGTAAATATTTCCTTCATAAATTTAATAGAATTTTTAGAATGTTGTATTATCAGTATATAGCGTTTTTGAAAGAAGATTAGAAAATGCTGCATTAAAAAAAGTTTTCTGTTACAGCAAGTAAAAGATAGAATGTGTGTGAGAGCTTTGGAGAAAATCAAGGTTCAGTTAGAAAAAGGAAATAAAGAACATGGTGACCAAGTTGTAGCGGCACAGGATGACAACACAACTACAGCTGTTTTTCAAAGTGAAGATGGTAATGACATACTAACCTGAGTATTTTTAAGATTCTGTCCTTTTCATCTTTACTGAGATACATTGTTTTCCTCCTCTAACATATATGTGATTGTATGTCAGAAATGGAAGAAAAGTTTTTCTAATTAAATCCCCTCAGGAAAGTGTATTACTGAGAAGTGTTCACTCACCATATAACCATGCATACTATGTTCCTAAGAGTTTTGTTTGCTTATTTTCCAGTGTTCACATTTTTTTGGAACACTTATTTATGATAAATTTTCAATAGCTGCTATTGGGACTGGTTGTCTTTGATTTGATCATTTAAAGTATTTCATGAGGCTACTTTTAATTTAGTTCATTAATAATTGTAGTATTTCCTTTAATAGAAAACAACAAAGAAGTATATATAACTCCTGTCAAGGATGTAAAAGCAACCCGAATGAAATCCACTCAGCAAAAGACCAACAGAGGTAATATATGGATTGACTAGCTTTTTTTAAAATAAATTTATTTATTTATTTAATTATTTAGTTTTGGTTGCATTAGATTCTTCGTTGCTGCACATGGGCTTTCTCCAGTTGCAGCGAGTGGGGGCTTCTCTTGTTGCGGAGCACGGGCTTGAGGCATGTGGGCTTCAGCAGTTGTGTGTGGGCTCAGTAGTTGCGGTGTGCAGGCTCTAGAGTGCAGGCTCAGTAGTTGTGGCGCCCGGGCTTAGTTGCTCTGCGGCATGTGGGATCTTCCCAGACCAGGGATTAAACCCGTGTTTCCTGCATTGGCAGGCGGATTCTTTTTTTTTTTTTTTTTTTTTTCAATTTATTTATTTATTTTTGGCTACATTGGGTCTTCATTGCTGCGTGCAGGCTTTTCTCTAGTTGCGTCGAGTGGGGGCTACTTTTCGTTGCGGTGTGCGGGGTTCTCATTGTGGTGTCTTCTCGTTGTGGAGCATGGGCTGTAGGCGCGCGAGCTTCAGTAGTTGTGGCTTGCAGGCTCAGTAGTTGTGGCACACGGGCTTAGTTGCTCCATGGCATGTGGGATATTCCTGGACCAGGGCTTGAACCCATGTCGCCCACATTGGTGGGTGGATTCTTAACCCCTGCGCCACCAGGGAAGTCCCCTGGATTGACTAACCTTATAATAAAACTTTTCAGTTTTGTTATCCAGTGAAATACTTTGTTTCCTTAGATAGGTATAAAGATCATTCATTGTCTTCAGTATCCTTAACTTTCTTTTTGATTTGTTTTAGCTGATATTAGGTTTTGCTTTGTGTCTAAAAGACATCAGTGTTGCTTCAAGTGCTTTTGATTGAAAGAAATATGATGCAAAAGATCATACTGCAAAGGACTATTTGGGTTAAATTAAGGTTTTTATTATCAAATGATGAACAATGATTTTATATTTATATTATCAGTTGTTTGTGGTCTGTCCTTTATATGATTAAGCATTTTTGTCCCTTTTATCCTCCTAGTATATTTCTGGGCTTCTGTTTTCCGTTTTATTTCATATTTTCCCAACACAAATTTATTTTCAAAGGGATATCCAACAATAGGGGATTTGCTGGAATAAAGTAAATGTTGACTATTAGGGGATCACTTAGAAAAAAAATGTGAAATTCAAGGTCTTTTTAATCTTTTATTATTTTCTTATTACAAAAGCAATGCATGCTTATTACAGAAGAATCAGAAAACACATCCAAGCAAACTAATCAAAAGAATGCTAATAATTCCACCTATGAACCAACCATTATTTTAATCCTTGAAAAATATTTTTTGAGGCCCTTTTCTGTGTAGACTTAATATTTTTCTAAATGGAAAAAAGTAATATTGTTTTGTAGCCAATCAGTTATTTAAATGCTAATTGCTGGCTAACTGTTTCACATTAGTCCCATATTGTTGGATGTTTTCTTGGGTATAACTGCATTAGAAGTTTACAAGCAAATATGTACAGTTGGAAGAAAACAGAAAGAAAAAGTCTCACTTGAATAAGTAGGGTATATAAATTTCAACCAAATGATCATACTGAATAATCTGCTTTTGATCAGATTGCTTTTAATCAGGTATAAGAACTACACCTCTTTTTTTTTTTTAATAGCTCAAACTTCATTTATATATGCTGTTTTATTATCATAAATGAGCATCACAGGCCACTTCACTGCTTAACCTTGTGAATTTCTAGCTAGAATTTTTGTAACCCCCCAGCATATAAAGGGCTTTAATTTTTATACTGAAATGTTTTAGAACACACATTTGAATTGACCATGTATATGTTCGAATATTTTATAATAAACTATACCTTACTGATTAAAGTTCTATTTATTTAGGATCTGTTTTATGGGCTTAATCTCTCTTTTTAACCTTAATTTTCATTAGGTTCTCCATATACCTTGTGCTATGAGGTACTTTCTTTATATAACATTTTTCACATGCTTCTTTCCCCCAAATAAATTTAACAAAATTTGCCACCTATAACTCAATTTCCATCTTTTCCCTTGCCTATTATAAGAGAAATTACAAAAGAAATTAGTAAAATTTTGATCTTGCTGGGGTTCCTTTTCTCCATGGTGTTGATCATTTGTATCAAGGTGGCTGGGAACTAGGAGGAAAGGGTGTTGAAGAGAGAAAAATAAAGGATTTGGGTAGCCCAGAAAACAGGTTAAAAATGAGCAATTGATAATAGATTTTGATAATGATTTCTATACTGTCTTTAAGGACGGAGAAAAGTGATAGCTTCAGCTAGAACGAACAGGAGACGTCAGACTGTTGAGGCTGAGGCTGACTCTGAAAGGTATGCCATGCACATCTGCAATATGTAAAGAGGTTTATCGTCATTTAAAAAAAAATGTCTAGAAGTAAAAAAAAAAAAATTGTAGTTTGTTTATACTGTGATTATTTAACAAGATAATCCGTGAAAATTTACAGCTTTTTAGATTATGTATCTAAGAGCATTTGACTTCCTCTGGCTTGTGTGCTTTTCCTGTTCGTTGACATGGCTTTTAGTACTAGGTAGTTATCTTTATGTTCTTTCAAATTGTATTTCCATGTATTCCTCTAATTATAAGATCATGTATGTATGACTTCTCTGAACTTGAATTTGCAAACTATTGAGATTCAGATTTTCTACATTTATAATGATAGAATAATTCTGCCTATAATTTGGATGATATTAGTTATATAGTTTATTTTTGGTTTCTGCCAATAAGCCATTGTTGGAAGCTGTTTACAGCTGTCTTGCATTCATTCATTCATAGGTAAAATGTATATATTTTCAGTTTATAACTTTAGATCAAGTTTTAATTAAAGTATCTTTTGGGGAAACTTGCTGTTTACAGTGTTTTAAGAATGTATTGCCTAAATAAATAGAACTTATTTTTTCACTACTTGAGTTTCCAAAAAAACTCTTGGGCAGTTGTTATGGTTCCTGTTTAATTACAAGCTTCATTATAGAAGTTTGGGTTTTTGTTTTTTGCTTTTTTCTGTATAATACCAGGTTCCATGTAGATATAAAAAAAAATTAGTTAGGTTTTCCATGGTTCACTTTGCTGGATAGCCAATCGGTGTTTTTTGGTTTTGAGATTTTAGTTTTAAGCTTAATGGAATCAGGATATCAATCACACACGGATAGAATGACAGAAACAAAGTTTTATTTATAAATAAACTGGTTTTAAAGCTTGTATTTAAATTGGTGTATTTCAACATCTGTTTAGTGATCATGAAGTTCCAGAGCCAGAATCAGAAATGAAGATGAGACTACCAAGACGAGCAAAGACGGCAGCACTAGAAAAAAGTAAACTTAACCTTGCATAATTTCTCAGTGAAGATAAAAATTAGGAGAAGATATGATGGAGGTGGAGTCCTTTGAAAAATGTCCTTTAAAATTATATTCATTTCTTTGCTTTAATAAAGTTACCCTTATATGAAAATTAGAAGAAGTCTGATTCTTGTAGAACTTCCTGCTGTGTGATTCCACATTACTTTAGCCTGTATTGAAGCAGTGAGACAGCGTCCATCAGTGTGCTCCACAGACCATCTCCATCAGTCATGGATTTAATCAGAATCTAAGGTGGGCCCAGGAACCTGCTTTTTAACAGCCTTCCCAGGTGATGCTTATGAGTTCTCACATTTAAAATCATGGCATTATAGACAACTTTTAAATGTAACTAGCTGGTAACTTGCATTTGAAAAGTTTGACTTAGATGTGGCAGATCCAACATAGATAAAAACACCTCAGAACACATTTTAAAAACGACATCTTAAGGGCAAATGAAGTACCACAAACTGGCTAGAGAGGAGCTTACTTCCAGGAAAGACTAGTATAATGAACCAAAGTCCCCAGCATCCAAGTTCAACAGTTATCATTTTGATAATTTTGTGATTCTTACACTTAAAAATATTTTGATAATGCTACATGCATGGGTAATTTTTTTCATAGAATGTTTGCATATAAGAGCCCAAGTTTGCTTATGTTGCGATGGTTCCTGGGTTAGGGAAATGTTCACATATACATATTAATCATGGAGTTCTCTATGTTTTTGGCATAACAAAATATTTATTGTGGGTAATAGAAAATACTAGTAGGAAAAGAATGTGACAGGAAGTCCACTATATACTAATGTGTGAATGAGCACTATTTCTTCACTGTAAATTTATTTTCTGAATTGGCACTGGCCTGACTTAAGAAACTTAAAACTGTGTCAAATCAGTCCTCTTTCCTTCTGTAACTCCCAACCAAACACCTTTTACTCCTCTGATAATCATCTCTATTATTCAGAACAGAAATACCCTAACATCGGATCTAATACATTGGTTTTAATAATAATTGTGCTTTTTTAGGTTTATTTACCAGAGGCCATTTAAGGTGATGTTCTAAGATGGAGCTAAAGTAAGAATGCTGTGCTTTTTTGAGCCAAATTGCTACATTACATATGTATATGTGCTTTATAAAACTTAGAAATATAAAAGGAGTCTGAAGGTTACAAAGAATGCTTATTAAGAAAAAGGAAAAGGCAGATATGGTGGTGATATAAAACAATGAAAAATAGATGATTGTTTCTCATTCTGTTGGCTCTGTGTCTTTTCCTGTGCTTCAAATTCCTTACGTAAGCCTTTTTGTTAAATCCCTGTCTTTTTAAAAATAATTTGGGGGTTGGGGTAGGCTGGGAGAAATAAGGACTTAGAAGGTACACAAAATGTGCCATAAGTAAAAGTCTTTAGAAACACACTAAACTAAATCCCATTTACCCCACAGCCAGGCAATCCAAAGGGAAGGAGCCATGTGCTTACATACTTTACATGGACCACCATACCAAAGCTTTCCTTCTCAGCCATGGGAAAAATTAAGCATCAGACTTTGAGTATTCTTACTATTCAAGTTTTGGACACAATCACACAAGCCAATCACAAAAGCTATGCTTTTGTACTACTAAAGAGGTAAGGAATATTATCCTCATTTTAAGACATCCCTTTACACTTTAAAATAAATGGCTAAAATACAGTAAAATGAATGGATGTAAATCCATTTACCATTTTTCATTCAAAATGGATAACTTAAAAAAACCAAACAGTATTCTTATCTGCAAGAGGCAGAGATTTGCTGAAGAGTCAACATGCAATTGTGCCATTGCTCTTAAAACCCAGACTTCATAGGTTTAAAAGTACAGAGAAATAACTGATCAGTTCAAATTCTCCTTATGAATGGAAACATGCTACTTGATGATAAACTATGATCAATTTTTCTATACATATATAACTTTGAAAGAGATATACTTCTAAGAGATACCTTTGCCTTTTACCAATTTGCTTCGAGGTAGTTGGTATCCACCTGTTATACAACTGTTCATGGGTCAGGTAATCACAAATCTTTACAATACTAGCCTTCTAAATCTCACAATGCATTATATATTAAGACATTGTGCACGGAAATAAAACTGGGGACAATTATATATTTAAACTTAGGGAGTAAAAAATTCACAAAATACCATTAAAAAGAGAAACTTCAAAAATCCATTTGTACTGCAAAATTCCACAATGGTCTGGTGTAAAACATGTAAAAAGACATACAAAGAATATAATCAAAATGATTAATGCTAATGATTTAATATATAGACAAATCACAAGACTAGAAATATTTCAAAATCAATCGATAAATGCTTATCAGCAGGAAGAATGTTGACGTACAAAATAAGGATAGTGCAAGAAGAACTGCAATCTATTTCTCTTCACTTTTGAGATTTTGGTTATGAACTGTACAGCTCGCTAGAGATGCTGCTGTCAAATTCAGATTCCATTCAATGGGACGATTAAGGCACATCTTAATGGGGCTCAAAGGGCAACTTGCTGTATTCCCATCAGACAAATTCACTTTCTCATCAGTTTTCACTTGTAGCATGCTGGAAAAAAAAAAGTGTAAAGCACTTTAGTTTTTACTTTAATTTCAAAGAAACTCTCAACCTTGTAAAAGAAAATTCAGTAGTTTTATTGTTCAGACCTCTAAACAATAGAGATGATTGATGGGTTTTCTTTAGCTCCTGTCTCCTTAATGAACTGAATTCAACACAGGTAATTGAGAGGTCACTCAGATACCACTGGACAAAATTAGCATATACAGATTTCATCAGTGTACATCAGAAAGGATATTTAACCTACTGAGCTTGGCCGGATTCAACCTTTCTTTTAACTTTTCCTTTAACGTACCAGGATCACAGCCTCTTTGAGACAAGAAGGAATTAACCTTTGTTGAATGCCTACCATATTCTAGGCACATTCACATGCATAATCTCAAATTTCATAACCACCAAGCAAGGTTGGTATACTGTAAGCTCATAAGAAACGATAAAAGTGAGTCACAGAGTTCCAGTACAAATAAAGTCGAATGGGCTGGAACTGGAATACAGTCCTTGCTCTTTCCCTTATGCCTGTCTACTAGCTCTCTGATGAGAATCTTTTCTAAAACCACAGAAACTTGAGAGTCCAAAGGATAGCTAGCCACTCCACATGTGTAATATTAAAGTCAATTCACATCTTCCAATGTGAATCCTTACGTTTAGAAATGATTTAATAGCTTGCTATACATTAGCTCATTTGACACGACTGATTAGTTCAGTTAGACTACATCATTCCTAAGCTTTCTTCAACCGCAGGTCAATGATCCTTCCCACTCGTAAAGAGGAAGCTGAGTTGTGTAGTATTTTAGTGGCTTATTAGAGTTGGTAAATGGCAGCAGCATCCAGACTTCTCTCCTTACAACTTCAAACAACTGACTCACTTGCCATTCAATAAGCCAGAGATTTAACCTGTTAAACCATATTTTAACAGCCATTATATTTTCACTGAGTTGAGTTCTCCCCAAACAGTCCCAGTTCCACCGAATGACATGGTTTCAATTTTTATAAATAAACAAAATGACAGCTTAAAAGATTGTTCATCAAAAATAGTAAATCATCATTAAAAAAATATCCAAAACCTAGAGATATGATCAATAACAACAGTAATGTTTTTCCTTCCTCCAAGGACTGCTAGTCTTCATATTTTTATTTGTATTTTCAAAACAAGAAAGTCTGATGTATGACTCTTTGAGAAACTCTAAAGCAAGCTATAAAAATACAATGATATTAATTGAGGTAGCTTGGTAGGTAAGTATATCAGGCATCAAACTCTACAATAAAACAACGGCATGGAGCAACAAATCATAGTCCTAAAAACGATTTTTTTTTTCTGTTTTCTGTTTGCTATTTGATTGACAAAGGTGTATTCATCAGAGAATACTATTCAGTAACTACACTATTGTTCTTTTCAATACTTTAAAGACTTTTAAAGTTACTTTTCTAGAGAGTGTACTCCAAATTTGGGAACACAAATGCCAGGGATGCACAAAACTATACACATCCATGGGAAGAAAATAGTCAAGAAAAAGAACTAAATGTTGTTAGTACCAATATACAGATTGACATGTTTAATTCATAAATATATACCTACAAAAACAAAACTAGCTGGTGTTTGAAGTTTGGGCACTACTGATCTTGAAGTGCTAGAACCAGAGGCATTAGAACAGCAGAGCTAGAAGTGACCTTTCTAGTCCCCACTTCCCCGCTTTTTTTTTTTAAAAGAGATGATAGGGAAACTAAGATATAGGAAAATAGAAAAATAAACTGCTATTTTTCAGAGTGTTCTAACCAACCAGATGTATGAGAACTAATATAAGAATCTCGATCTCTAATTATAATCCAGTACTTACCAGAGCACTTTTCAATTCCATCTTCTCTACCAGTCAAATTAACAGTTTTTGAATACCCATCAGAAAGCACTTTTGGATACAAAGATGAAGATATAGTCCACGCTTTCAAAAAATTTGCAGTCTACAGGAATTTTTAACAAATATACCTTTATATTTGGAAATTAAAATTTTGACTAGTTAGGTTTAATGTTAGAAATTTGTCATAGAATCATATACATTTGTACCAAGTGAGATTAATGTTCAACTTAATGTATTTTTTAAACAATGATTTTTTTTTCATGTTTTAAAAATAGGTAATAAATTTGCAAAATTAAAAATAGATAACTACAAAATGTTATACAATGAAGTCTCTCACTGCTCCTAGCCCCTCTTTCAGGAGCAACTACTGTTGCCAATTTCTTGTGTATTATTCCAGATAGTCTCTCTGCATTGATATATATGTATATATGTCTGTTTCAAATATCTCCTTTCCCCCTACACAATTCTGAATACTGTTCTGTATCTTGCTTATATATTTTGGAGATTGTTCCATATTTGTACAATGAATATTTGATTCTTTTAATAGCTACATAGAACTCCATTCTACGGCTATGTCATAATTGACTTAGCCAGTCTTCAACTGACAAACTTTTGGGCTATTCCAATCTTTTGCTTAAAAATATCAATGTATTGAATATTCTTATGTGTGTCTCTTTAAGTATATGTGCAAGTACATCTTCAGGACTGATGTCTAGGATTGGCATGGCTGGGTCAACGGGTGCTTTAAAAATTTTGATAGATATTACCGAAATTCCCTTCACAGACTGTGTACATTTTTACACTCTGACCAATGATATATGAAAATGTCTTCCCTCAAACTCTTATAACAATGTATAATAAAATTTAGGGAAGCTTAAAAAACTGTATGCCCTGGCTTAATTTGCATTTCTCTTCTCAGTACACTTATTTTCATATCTTGAAGCCATTTGTATTTCCTTTTCTGTGTTGCCAGTTGAGACGATGACTTCTCTCGTATTGCCAGGCAGTTAAGAATTAATCCTGTGTTCTGTGTGATTAATCCACAGGGGTGGGATTAATCCAATCCCACCCCTCCCCACCCTGCCTAGCTTATTTGTTGTTTGTATCTGCTTACAGTGAGTTTGTCATGAATCCATTTTAAATTTTATATCATCAAATTTATCAGTCTTTTATTTCATGGCTTCTCTGTTTTACATCATGATTAAAAAGCTTAAGGAGCAGCATTTGAATCATCTGATAAAGTGGCTTTATATGTCCATATCCAGGATTCTAATGAAAGCCCAGCAATAGTGTATCCAGTGGTACTCTTGAGAGTAAAGAATTGGGGAAAATAATGTAAGGACCCAGGTTCCAGTTCTGACAATATTAATAAGCAGCCTTATGACCTTGGACATGTAACCTTAGCATCCTTCAGCCTCACTTTCCTCATCTGTAGAAAAACAAAAGTAAATGACATCTTCCCTGCTTACATGTTTCTGATGATCTAATTAGAGTCAGTTAACATGCTTTAATAAGCATATGGAGCTATAAACAAATGCAAACGCACATACTTTGGTGAAAGGGGGAAGAAGCTGGAGAGAGGTACTTATCCGAAGTAAGTCCCCTTCTAACTCTATCTCTACCATCCAGGAACCCAGATGGCAAGTGAGGCTGAATAAGGGCAAAGGGTGCCTGCAATGATTATGGCAGACAGCTCAGCCTATTTTCAATACTCCAGTAATTTCACTCACCCTAAGACAAAGCCCCTCTCCACCATCTGAATGAAAGTTTATAGAATATGTGCATTTGGAAAGTATCAAAGATAAAAATCATTTGTGAGTTATGAAAATCCAAACAATCATCATCTGTGATTTAAAGTAATGATACTGATAATTCTAACAAAAATAATTTTTAATATATACAACTTATAATTTAAACTTGTTTTACTTATTACTGGAGATATGTGATAGTTCATTTCTGTCATACAGACAATAAACTTAAGGTGAGCCACACTGCAGGAAACAAATTTTAGTGTGATCAAGACAGGTCCGAAAATAGCATTTGTAGAACAGTTGCTATATGCCAGGTCCTATGCTAAAAGCCTTTTTTACATTACCTGATTAAGTTCTAACAATCATCCACTGAGGCTCAAAGAAGTAAAATGACTGACCCAAGGTCACACAACTAAGTGAGTCTTCAGGGCCTATGATCTATTTACACTATCCTGCACACTGACTCTTGGTTTGTGATTCTGTCATGATTCTCCCTTCGTGTTAATATCCATTTATCTATTTCTTTAGAATACTTAACATACGCCACATGTCTGGCCTACGACCATAACCTTATCCAGGAGACCTATATGTTTAGAGCATGACTTTTCTTTATGTTTAACTGAAGAGGGGGCTGCCAGTCATACTTTTAATTTCTCAGTGTGAAAAAAGAAAAAAACGTTAGGGCAGAGACTGACATGAGAGCTACCATAAAACTATTCTTTAGGTTAAGGGTTTCAGGGAACACAGTTTATCTTTTCAAAGAGAGAAAGAACTCAGTTGTATGCATGGATAAACAATTCTGATATAGGATTTGGAATTTGAATAGTTGCTATAATGTCGCTGAAACCATCGAATTTGAACTTAATGCCAGTGGGTGACTGGTTTATTTTCCTTTGGAAATAATTAACTGAATTAATTACTGTTAATTCAGTAAAAAGTTTACTGAATAGTTGTAACTCAGCACTGTCTTTGACCCTGATCTCTCTACAAATCTGACCAAATATCATGATATGGTTGTCAGTTTGCAAAACTAGAGCAGAGAACCTTCCTGAAGTAGACAAGTGTATTCCCATGTTTTGGATGTAATAAGAAGTTATAAAAATGAAGTCATTGGTCTACTGGACCCTAAATGTGATGGTTCTTAGGTTCTAGGAGGCCAGTATAGAGGACCATGCCACAGAGCAAAATGTTTCACTTCTATACGGAGCTGGCATGTGTTCATCAGCAAGGTCCGCTGTTAAGTAAAGTTAAATCCTTAACCAGTACCTACCTAATATGTTAGGAATATAAAAGACTGTGATGGTATCTGTCTTCAAGGGTTTTGCAGCTTGGTAAGGAGACAGTGGGGAAAAAGTATTCATAAGTTACCAGAATTAAAAGCAGTAAAAAAAGGAGTAGCTAAGGGCAAAGGGATTACAGAGAAGGGAAAGATGAATCCCAGAAGTGGGGAGATGAGGGGGGAAAACATTTGAAATAGGTCTTTAGGGATGAGGATTTTAGGAAAGTGGGACAGAGGGAGACTTTAGAGCCTGAGTTCTGATCCTGAATCAAATCACTCACCGCTGAGTGTACATTCCTTAGCCTCTAAGCTTCAATTTAACTGGATAGTAAAGATAGAATACCACCATCTTAAGGGTAATGTGATTATTAAAGGAGTTGATGTAGATAAAGCACCTGGCATAGAGAATGCATGTAATGTGCCCAGCTGGACACATAGTAAGGAGTCAATAAATGTTAGTACTAATAACAAAAATCAAAATAAAAAATTACATGTGTGGGAATAAAGTATGGCAGATATGTGTATGATTTGTTTCTACAATGTTCACCATACTAGTTTGTTCCTATAATTTGTATAGTCAGATAATAATATGACAGTTTAATTTTGAATCTCTGGGCTTAAAGGGGATCAAACGTAAAAAAGCCATACAATGTAGCCAGGTAAACATGGTCCACTAGTGAACCATGAGGTCTAACACGACCAAATAGGTCCTTTCTCTTGTTGGCAAACTCTCTAAGAGTTAGGTTGTACAAGTTTTTTGGTTTTTTTAAAAGACTTAATTTATCTCAAGAGTAAAATTTCCGTTTGGTAAGATATGGATGAATTTAAAGGCTTTGACAGATTGTTAAGGGGGAGATTTTAAGTCAGCCATTTTTTTCTGACTTGCTTTTGATTATTTGATGTGGTTACTGGAGGAGCAGAAGAACCTGGTGGTTAAGAGCAAGACTTGGAAATCTGAGAGTCTCGGATTAGAGTCCTAGATTTGCAATTTTACTGCAACCAATTTTAGGAAAATTACTTTTTCAATAAAAGATTAGCACGTATACAGATTGCCAACAAACACATGAAAGGATGCTCAACATCACTAATCATTAGAGAAATGCAAATCAAAACTACAATGAGATATCACCTCACACCAGTCAGAATGGCCATCATCAAAAAATCTACAAACAATAAATGCTGGAGAGGGTGTGGAGAAAAGGGAACCCTCCTACACTGTTGGTGGGAATGTAAACTGATACAGCCACTATGGAGAACAGTATGGAGTTCCTTAAAAAACTAAAAACAGAACTACCACATGACCCAGCAATCCCACTACTGGGCATATATACCCTGAGAAAACCATAATTCAAAAAGGGTCATGTACCACAATGTTCATTGCAGCACTATTTACAATAGCCAGGACATGGAAGCAACCTAAGTGTCCATGGACAGATGAATGGATAAAGAAGATGCGGCACATATATACAATGGAATATTACTCAGCCATTTCTAGTGAGTTATTTCTAGTGAGGTGGATGGACCTAGAGTCTGTCATATAGAGTGAAGTAAGTCAGAAAGAGAAAAAGAAATATTGTATGCTATCACGTATATATGGAATCTAAAAAAAAAAAAGAAGAACCTAGGGGCAAGACAGGTATAAAGATGCAGATGTAGAGAATGGCCTTGAGGACACAGGGAGGGGGAAGGGTAAAGCTGGGACAAAGCGAGAGAGTGGCATGGACATATATACACTACCAAATGTAAAATAGCTAGCTAGTAGGAAGCAGCAGCATAGCACAGGCAGATGGGCTTGGTGCTTTGTGACCACCTAGAGGGGTGAGATAGGGTGGGTGGGAGGGAGACGCAAGAGGGAGACGATATGGGGATATATGTATATGTATAGCTGATTCACTTTGTTAAAAAGCAGAAACTAACACACCATTGTAAAGCAATTATACTCCAATAAAGATGTTAAAAAAAAAAGAAAGATTAACACATGGTGCATAGTATGTGCTTAATTAGTAAGTGCTACCATGATTATCAGAGAGCAAACCATGGTAATCAAGAATTCAAAAGAAAACATTTAGAATTGAATCATTTCTACTGAGAAATGAGATAATCTACCTGAATTTTTAGTTGAATGGAATGAAGGAGATTGCAGTCAGATCAAAGGTACAAAACAAATTCTCTCCAGGAATCAATGAACAGTTTGCATTGCTACGTGACTTAGAAATGATTCTTGGCCTTGTAGGGATCCCTGAATTTCTTAGTGAACTTGTATATTAAATTAGTACAACACAACTGTGCCTAAAGCAGTACTGTATTCAAATATTCAGTAACTACATGTGATTCACATACCTTTATAAAAATAAAAAACTTCAGTACTAAATTAATATGAAAGTAAAAGCAATTAGCAAGTTGTTTATCTAAAATAATGCCAACTAACTGTAAAAGATCGCCGAACCTGGCATGACTTAAAACAAATGTTTTTGAACCCTGTTCCCATAGGCCTTCTCAGGAACTTATCAATGATCATCATCAATGATTCCGACCCTCTTTTTTTTTTTTTTTAAATATACCAACTGTGGCAGATTAATTCCATTAATAGCCTCAGTTCTTCACCCATCACTATATGCACTCTGTCTGCCCTGTCATTTTACCATGTCCTCTCATTCTGCCTCACCTATGTGATTTGCTCTAGCTAATGGGATATTAGCAAATATGATGCAAGCTGAAGTTGAGAAATTGGGCATTTATGCTCACTTTTACACCTCTGCTTTTGCCCTGAGAACATGCCTGGGCTGGTTTACTGGATGGCTATGAGAGACTCAGGGGGAAGCTGCTATGAAGCAGGGCGAAGCTATCCACTTGACAGCCAGCTAACCCCAAAACACTCGACGGAGCCCAGCCAATATCCAAAGAACCTTCAGGCTTATTTTCAAATCACTGATTCATGAGTGAAATAAATGCTTATTTACTTTAAGCTAACGAGTTTTGGGGTGGTGTGTAATGTAGCATTGCTGTGGCAATAGATAAATAATAGACCATCTCTTCTCAACTGGATCCTCACCATGATGTTTAAACAAGTGCGAGGTCTCTCATTCCTTAAAAAACAAGGCTTCACTCAATCTTTTACCTTCCTGAGGTTAATATTTTTAGAGTTAGATTACTTTAATGAGTTGTCCTATACTTGCTCCCACCATTTTCGATACCTCTCATTCTTTAACCTACTCCAATCTAGCTTCCAGGGACAGCACTCCATGAGGACAGCACTAAAGTCACCAATGAAATGATAAGTCTAATGAACGATCTTTAGTTTTCAACTTTTTTGCCTTCCTAACAACATTCAACACTGTTGCCCATTTCTTCTGCTATGGACTGGATTGTGTCGGGCCCCTCTCTCCCCCATGCCCCTCCCGTCTCCCTGCCTCAGATTTATATATTAAGAGATATAGGGCTTTTAGGAAATAATTAAGGTGAAATGCGGTCACAGGGCAGGGCCATAATCCAATAGGATTGATGTCCCTATAAGACGAGAAGGAGATACCAGAGAACAGGAAAATGGCCTGCAAGCCAGGAAGAGAGCTCTCATCGGCAACACAGAACCCTCCAGATCTTGGACTTCCCAGCCTCCAGAACTGTGAGGCAATAAATTTCTGTTGTTTAAGTCATGCAGTCCATGTTATTTTGTTATGGCAGCCTGAGCAGAGTAAGATACACTCTTTCTTGAGACTCACTTTTTTTTGGCTTTTGAGACAAAAAACAATACTGGCTTTCCTCTGCCTCTTCCTGTCACTGCAAGGCATCCCACTCTACCTGCAGAATACATATTGGCATTTCTCAAGGTTGAGTCCCAGGCTTTCTTTTCTTCTTCTCCTATACTCTCCCTTAGCTCTCATCCATACTCAGTTTCAGTCATGAATGATATCCTAGATATCTCAATTTTCCTGAGTACTCAACCTAAAGCAGCTCTCCCTAAAAACTCCTTATGTCATTTAATTTCATTAACACAGAATTTACCAGTGCCTTCTGTTTTCTATTTTATTTTTCCCCCCTCCCAAAAAAATACAAGCTTGGTGACAGTAGAAATCCCTGCTGGTCTTATTCAGTATATTATTTTCAGCACCTAGCATACAGAAACTGGATAAATATTTGTTAAAAAATAAATCTGGGATATTTGTTTCTGGCCATGATGAAGTAACAAAATGAATTTGCCCTCTCACTTTAAACAACTTAAAAAAACCCCACAAAATATATGAAATAATGTTTTTAAGATAATGGACAACAGGAAGTACAGCATGACAATGATTCCTGACAAAAGGGAAGCAAAAGGTGGTAAGACCTAAAATTTTCTCTGGCTTACTGCTTGGAGAGTTTCCAGGCTGCAATATAGGGGGAACCCAAATAGAGCTTGGAAATCTTACTGAGAAAGGAAGACAGAGTTTGGAGGTGAAGGAGTCCCAGGTGACTAGAATGTGTGGAGCAGAATACAGGATAGAGAGCTGCAGAGAGAGCTAGTTCCAGAGCTCCTCGCAAGTCTGTAGATAAATACTGATCAGTACATTAATGCTTCCCACGGCTGTGAGAAAGACCACTGAAAAGGACCAGCTGGAAAATACCTAGAGGCCATGCAGGACTGGATATGATTGGTGTTCCCACCAAAAAGAACGGAAAGACCTCCTAGCCCCTGGGGCATTAAGTAGAGTCCTCAGACAGGTGTTGGTACTACCTGACTAGTGGGGTAAAATTAGCCACTGAGAGGACGTGAACATAGTTTTTGAGAACGTGCATGGTCTATCCTTCACTTGCTCCTCAATCTTCACCACACCTGACATCATGCTCCTCCTTTCCGTCTTGACTCAAGACACACCAGTCATGTCTTATCCCTCTTACCCACCAGGAATACCATGCCTCATACTTTTTTCACATTCAGTTCTTCCTGGAAGATCACTGCTCCCCTCCCCATTCTCTGCCACTTGGCCTAGTTGGTTCCTACTCAGTCTTCCTACTCACTCTCACTCAGCTCAATGGTCATTTCCTCAGAAGTCTTCCTTCACTTCTCTAACTTGATAAGATCTCCCTATAAGGAATTCTCATAGTACCACCTACGAATTAAGAAGTTGTAAGATTTGTGTAACTGTTTTTTCAATGTCTGCCTCTCCAAACAAACTTGACCATGAATGGAGTGACATCTGGTTTTGTCCCCCCATCATATTCCATATGTCTAGCATACTGCCTGGCACACAGGAGACAAACCTTTTTGAAAGAATTAATGGGGTCTATAGATACTGGCTTTTAAAATCTAGCCTTCCGTACGTTTATATAACACAGAGGCAAAGAAGCAAACAAATGAATTTTCCAGGTTGCCTAGAACTGGAATTGAGCGGGAGAAAAAAGAAGCCAAGGTCTTGCTTAAAATTAAACAAAAACAAGGAAGAAAAAAACCTGGCAGGATGAAATCATTCACACACCTACTCTGCCTTTTATTTTTCTGTAATTAAACAAAAGGTGAACTCAGTAGGCTTTATATTATGATAATCACAGGATACTCAGCTCCACTACAAAGAAAACTATTTACTGCCCAGGAAAAATGAGGAGAAAAACATGGTAGCCATGAAAGCTGAATTAAAAATTTTGAATTACTAAGTGAAGAAATAGAGAAGGAAAAAAGGGGTAGAAAAGGGGAGAAGAGAACACTTGAGGAAGGAATTTAAGGTGTGAAGCACTGAAATCAATCTCTTTCTAACAGGTGGTAGCAGCTGGTTAAGGAAGAGAAGGGTGACCCTTGAACTTACCTTAGATAGACAAAGCAGGTCTGGAGGCTGCTGGGAGAGAATAAAGGTTTACAAAACAGAATAAAACTGGCATTGATGCTCCCCCAGCACCACTGTGCTGGATAAAGACAGGTCTTGTTCCATAGAGAAAAACAAAATAACACAGCTACACGTCAGAAATGTATTGTGTGTGAGGTGGGAGTGGACAACAGGGAGCGAGTATGGATGGGTGTTGGGAATTAACTGGATATAATAATCTTAATTTACTAAAAAAATACAATAATTTTTTTTTCTAGTCACACCTTATTAAAATTCTACTGATATTACCAGGGGTCAGCAAACTTTTTCTGCAAAGGGCCAGATAATTACTATATTAGGCTTTGCGGGCTTTATAATCTCTGTTGTAACTACTCAATTCAGCTTCTGTGGCATAAAAACAGCAATAGACAAACACATAAGTGAATGAGCATGGCAGTGTTCCAATAAAACTACTTACAGACGCCCCAAGTTAGAAAGTTAATTTTGTTTGAAAATAGTGCTGTACTCCACATCCATTAAAAGGGAGAATCAGGGCTTCCCTGGTGGTGCAGTGGTTGAGAGTGCCTGCCGATGCAGGGTCGCCTGGACTCAGGTCCGTGCCCTGGTCTGGGAAGATCCCACATGCCTTGCAGAGGCTGGGCCCGTGAGCCATGACCACTGAGCCTGCGCATCCGGAGCTTGTGCTCCGCAACGGAAGAGGCCACAGCAGTGAGAGGCCCGCGTACCGCAAAAAAAAAAGGGAGAATCAAACAAATTATCTTTCTTTAACTTATACTAATTATGTTGCCAAAGTGAAAAAACAACTTGAAATATTTTTTGATAAGTTCCCTGAGTTCCTTTGTAACTCTAGTATCTAACAATGCATGGTAGATCAAAAGAAAAATATACAATATTTGTTGAATAAATTGAATAGTTTTCCATGAAAGATATGGGGCAATTAGTAAAGCAGAATGTCCGTAACAGTTGACAAAGCAATGGTATATAAGATATGCAATAACAATTCTAAGCCAAAAAATCAAGACAAGGAATTACTAAAGTAGCTGTTTCATATTTTAACATAGTATTATGGCAATAATACTATATTAAAACTCTTTAAAACCTAACATTCTTCTCTTTACTCAGTTCCTATGAAAATTATAATGATGGGAAAATAACCAATTGTAAACAGAATGGATTTTTATTAACATTTTTTGATTTCATTAGAATACTTTAAATTATTGGGTCACAGTTTTAATATTTTTACTGATGGAACTGGCAAGTAAAATGGTAATATGAAGCCCATGTAATAAAGAATAGGTCAATGTATTTATTATTTCTTACATTAAAATATCTGTCTTTGTTTCATCCAGTTCTGACCAAATTAAGTGTGGATAAATTAAGACTTGAGACACTGATCTCGTATGTTTTCCTAAACTCGTAAGATACTTTCTCATGGTCTGTAATACAGAGAGGAAAGCCACCTGAACTGACTGCTACCACAGCTCTTCCTTTCTTAACTCATTATGAAATAAAATCTAATATACAAAAATGAAACTTACTCTACGAAATAGGCTGATCCACCATGCACTGTTAGACATTAGAGTTACAAAGGAACTCAGAGAACTTATCAAAAAATATTTCAAGTTGTTTTTTCACTTTGGCAACATAATTAGTATAAGCTGAAGAAAGATAATTTGTTTGATTCTCCCTATTAATGGATATGGAGTACAGCACTATTTTCAAACAAAATTAACTTTCTAACTTGGGGCATCTGTAAGCAGTTTTATTGGAACACTGCCATGCTCATTCACTTACGTGTTTGTCTATTGCTATTTTTATGCCACAGAAGCTGAATTGAGTAGTTGCAACAGAGATTATAAAGCCCACAAAGCCTAAAATATTAATTATGTGTCTTCTTTCAATGGTGAATCTTAGTAAAGCACTTACAATTTAATTTTGATTACTCTAACAATTTACGTACAACAAGAACAAATCTAGTACATAGATTAACTTACAGTTTTACAGTCATTGCTTTCTTTCTGGGAACATCACAGTAAGTACAGAGAAAGCCTAGCAGGAAACTATGTAGAGCAGTGCTTCCTAATTATGTTGCCCAAACTGTGTTCTGTGGGATATAAAATTTGGAGAATGCAGTTTAACATGCTAATGGGGCACTGCGACTCAATAAGCGCAGGAAAGAGAAGGCAGCATTTCCCAACGTTATTAGACCACAGAACGCTCTGCACACAGAACATCTTGGTGGACGAGCATTTCCTGGAATACACCTTTGGAATGCTTGCATAGCAAACTACATTAAGGTGACTAAATCATCTGGAAACGTTTTTCTATCAGAATGAAATTCAGAAAATCATCTACTCTATGTTTCACAGTTTTTCCATTAGAAGATAATTATGATGCTGAGTAACGGCACATGAAGTAACTCTAATTCTAAATTTTCTTTTTAAATGCTAAAGGATACTCTGTGCCGAGGGTTGCCTCAACCATACAAATTTAAAAGAATATCTTGAGTTAGGATTCAAAAAAAATATGGTAAAATGTTCATTAGCAGGACCAGAGAAGTATGCACGGTTAGTATCAGTTTTAGGTAGTTAAAGGAGTAATCACCCATCAGTTATATACCTGAGTGAAAACCAGAATTCTGAATGGAAAGAATATATATATATATATATATATATATATATATATATATATATATATATTCAGTCGGTTTTGAGGATAGACCACAAAACAGGAGAAGCTGACAAACTGAACTTTTTTCAATCCAATCGAAAGTGTCAACTTGAGTTCTGAATTTTTACGGGAAAATTTAACGTTTTAGGCAAATAGTAGCTTTAAGTACACATTAGGTTATTCTAGTTTGAAATTTCCTCAGAGGTGTCCAAAGTCCATTTATTACATCCAGATATGTATCAATTAGGAAAAGGCACACCTTTGCTTTAGGAATTCAAGACACTGACATTGAAGAGGTCTATATTATTATTTTCAATAGTCACACACAATTTTAGGTCATTATCACCTCCGAAACCATCTCTTAGAATTGGCCCTTCACACACCCCATTCTGCCCTCCCCTCAAATCTACACTGTGTGCAGCTATTAGAAAAAGACTCCTTAGAATTACACTTTGATCACATAGTTTATCACAATTCACAGAATAAATTCTTGGTTTGATCTCTTTTCTTCCTGTTACACCCACTTGGTGAACCTAATTACTCTTAAGTATAAGGGCCCACCTTTCTCCAAGCTTACATGCTGGCAACTGAGATAAAATCACAAAGCTGTTCAATCCTGTTATTTCCCGAGACAGTATTTCAAACATTATCCACAGAGCTCAATGCCCACCATGCTACTCTTAGATTACCTCTTGATTCATAGAAAACAGACTCTACTATCCTCAATACTCTGCCCATAAACTGCTTTGCATCCTCATATATTATCCCCACTATCTTCACGTTTTAAGAGAGAAATGGCTCTTCTGGCCAAAACCAATCTCTCTAATGATACCCCAAGATATCCCATAATGAAGTCAGGGGCTTCACTCCATTTCTCCTACTTGCCATCTCATTTTTCTATCTTCAATCTTTTTTTTTCCACTGGCTTCTTCCCATTGGCATCTAAACATCCTTCAACTGGGCTTCCTCTCACTACTTCCCTATTTTCTCTCCAATAGTAGCTATTTACATTTTTCTGTGCTAATTTTCTTCATTTCCTCTTCCTGCATTTAGTCAATCACAACATTTCTGGCTCTATTAGTCCACCAAAACCGCTCTCTCCCAAATCTCTAAAATAACCTCTTGTGCTATGTTCAATGGAACATTTCAAGGCCTAACTGACCTCTTAATAACATTTTACACTGTTGTTTTTTCTCTTCTTAAAACATATTTCGTTTCGCCACGCTCTGCTGGCTCTCCTCTTACCTCCTGACTACTCATCAGTCTCCTTTTGCACATATCTTTTCCTTTCTCCATATCTTTGGGGCTCCGAGACCCTATGTTCTTCATATTTTACACTGAACAGTCTCTTCCACTCTCATGGCTTCAATTATTTGCCCCAAATCTGTATCTCCAGCTCAGACCCCTCTCCTGAGCAAAAAACCCATATTAACTCATTCCTTCCTAAACATCTTTCCTTGGATACCCCACTAGATACCTCAGATTTCTTATGTCTAAAACTGAACACCTTGAGTGTTCTCTTGTATCTCAGTGAATATTACAATCACCTACCCAGATGCTGAAGCCGAAAACCTGGATGTTATCCTTTATTCCTCTCTTCTCTAAGACAGGTTGATTCTACTTCATGGATCTCTCTCAAATATATCGATTCTTCCCCATTACTGCCACTATTAGGGCTCAAGATATATTTTTTTTCATCAACTGATGCTGACCTCACAATTTGGGCTATGCTTCCATCAGTAGCTTTATCTTTTGCCATTTTTCCATCTACCCCCTGCCCCATCCTTCATTCCTATTTTGTGTCTCAGCTATATGAACTAAATTAACCAGTGCTCCAGACAAGCCTGCTCTCTTCTGTCACCCAAATTTTCCCCATGCAATTTGCTTCTGCCTGAAATACTCTCTGGACTTCTAGTACTTTGTCATCCTTCAAATTCCAGCTTAAAAGTACGAATCCTTGCCTAATTCTCTGAACCTGGGTTCAATTTCCCTGTGACGTGCTCCTACAGTCAATCTCTCCCATCACAGCACTCATCTTTCTACCAGAATTGCCTATTCACTATCCCCCATGAGATGATAAGCTCCTTGAGAGTACAAACCATGACTTTCACCATTCTACCCTCTTAAACCATATAATATCCCACTTAAAACATAAAATACACTCTATATATTGAATAAATAAGTGATATAGATCTTCTTTTTCTCACTTAGATGGAAAAAGAACTTTTGGAACCTTTTCCGGTGCCTAAGAGCATATTGTAGGCATTCAAAAAGTATTTGTTGAAACAAGAATAGAATAGAATTGCATTTCTTCTTCTTCCTTTCCATGTCTACGGTTGATATATAGCAGTACAAATGTAGTCAAGTATAACTTTTAAAACTTCTGTGTATTAAACTATATATGGACAGTTAATCTTGAAATGTTTAAAAACAAGACATTTGTGGTAGAAGCAAAACTCTTTATCAACAGAAATATTCCATTAATTCATTATATACCTAGAAAAGTCCTGTTGTTAAAAGTCTATCTCAAATTTCCAGTCACTAAGTACTCTATGAAGAAGAAAAACACATATAAAACTAATAATGAATTTTAGTGTCATTTCCAAAAAGGCAAAAAGAAGTATGGAATATCAAGAATAATGAGAAAAAAACAACACCTTAAGAAACATTTAGAAATCGGATAATATAACAAATATTGCTATAAATACAACTTTATAAAAATAATGTCCCTGTTGATTGAATGGAAAAAAAAGAATGTTAAAAAATAAAGAAGGAAAGTTATCAGTAAAAGATAAATAAAACTTTAGGCAGAACAGGAACTACTACTAGTAATTTTTAAAATGAGAAAAGGTGAAAAACAACTCTTAATATGATATTAAAAATTTTTCTAGGGTGATCTCATATTTATAGTGAGGTGAAGAATCATATTAAAATAAATTTACACTTATACCTTAGAAAGATACAATGGTTAAGAAGCTGGAAGGAACAAAATACAGTTCTGTTGAAAAATGACAATGTAAACTAGCTTTAGTATGAAATGAGGATGGTATAAAGAATTAAAAATGAAACACTACACTTTATTCTCCATTCATGGCAGTCTTTTAAAAATATGTGTGAATATTTTTAAGTGAATTATAAGTTCTTTTAAAAAAATAACTATCAGATTTCTTCCCTCTTTTTCCCTGATATACTATTTTGTTATAATATTATTTTTAGTTATCCTTAGGGCAAGAAACAAAGGGCACTACTTTTAGATTTGACTCATCTTTCATAATGGAGACTCTAATTTGACCACCTTTAAAATTTTAATCACTGAATGTTAGATAGTTAAAATTTTAAAATCACTGCATGTTAGATATACTGAAATAGGTATTATAAAGTTATTCAGTTAAGTAATTGAATTTTGGGGGTCATAATAATCTTCTAACCTATTAAAACTTGAGTTTAATTACTGATTTTAATATTTTAATTTAGGACCTGAGAGTGTTTTTTTAGCTTTTAAAAAAGTTTTTTAAAAAGGTAACAAAAATAAAGCTGCCAATACCTTCTGGACCCCACAAAAGCCTCCCCTAAAATACACAATGTAACAATGCAACCATATGATAAAATATCCTTAAATTTCCAAATGTAACCTGGCACTCTTTCACGTCAGGGAAGTAATCAACAAGCACTACCACACTCTCACTTATCCTAAATTGTCTAGCACCTATCAATAGGCAGAGCTTGAACTCACTATGATGGCAACTACAGTGTTTACACCCAATTTTTGCTAGGTTCTAGGGGTAACAGTCTCCCTGAGGCACAAATGCCAGGTCAGTATAACTGAGTAAAGCCCATGATTACTTGCTGAAGTCATTTCAGTTTGCATTCTGAATTTAGCATTACCTTAAAATTACCTGTATACGACTTTCTCCCTTGCTAGGCTACGGATCATCTCCGTAAAGAAATCCTTTATATACATGGAATCTAGTTCAATGTCAGATATGAAAAAACTATTCAACAAGTTGCTGATTTATTGGGGAAAAAAATCTTGTTCCTTGATACTCTTTAAATAATAAAATCCTAAAGTGGTTCCCAAAGTAGTACCAAAGGGCCTAACTTAATGGTATGTAAGACTGATACCCTAGGATTATTACATGTTATAGTCTTTATCAATTTAGCCATGAGATAGTTTTTACTTCCTTCCAGATGGTCTCAAATCAAGACAATAAATATATATTAGCCTGTAGTGTAGTAGTTAATTTTTAGATAGTTATTTGGGCATATTTATTTGTCAAACTGTTTTCTATATTTTATATTAGAGCTATCAGATGCAAAAGCAGGTAATGTTTACATTAATATTTTTAGAAGCTTTCTATGTCTCAAATATACTTTAATTTGCTTGAAATCCTGGACACATTTAGATGTGGGGAAGTGCACTGGGACGTTTAGCAGCACCTAATTTCACGAGTTTCATACTAGGTGCCAAGAAATTAGATTGTCCAAATTTTTTGGAAATAAAACTAAATCAGCTGTTCTTTTTCTACCCATTATCTCATACTTTACTCAAGGCACCTACAATGAAACTTTAAAATTAAGTAGAGAAAAACTTACCTAGTTGGGATTTTGAATAATAGTTTGCCATTTGTCCACTGTTGCAAGACTGCCGTTTATGTCTTTTTGTTGACATTTCTGTGGTCTTCCATGGTGGTCTTTTTCTTTTGTTCAATTTGCTAAGAACTTCAGAACTATCAGAAGGATTCTTGTCATAGTTAACACATTTATTTAATTTACTATTGTCAAGTTGGCTAGGAAATTTATTGCTTGAAGGACTATTTGCTTTAGCATTTTCTATTTCTTTAGATTGCTTTTTAAAAGAATTTTGCCTAGCAGAATGGGATCTTAAGGTAATGTGCTTTGATTCTTCTATGTGAGTTTGATGATTACTTCCACTGTTAACAGATTCAGGAGAGTAAATGATTGTATTTAACTTAAAAGTATTTCTGTGTTCAAGATAGTTGATCTTCCTCAAAAATATTCTACAATCTTTTAAGGTTTTTGACCTCCAATTATTTGGACATACATTTCCTAGTCTTGGGCCCTTTTCAAAATCTTTTTGGCTGCAGTTTGTTCCATTCTCCTTTGCTTCTGACTTAAATTTATTCTCTAAACTACCATGTGTTTTGAAGTCAGACATTGCCACCCTCTGTTGCAAAAAGTCATCCCTGACCTTAGGTGGCAAAATAAACTGATTATCTACTGTGTTTTTTCCTTGGCGTGGGATGTCAGCATTTGTTCCTCCCTCAGTCTTACTCAAAAATTGGTTCTGACAAAAAAATCTTAAGTTCCTCCTTTTAGAGATCCAAGCACCTGTTCCATGGCTGTGCAGCTTTCCCTCTCTTCTCCACCTTTCATGCCGCAACCTCTTAAACTCAGTTCTTTTTAACCTAGTTAGTGTTAAATTACTTTTCACATTTAAGAGTGGAGAGCTAACCACTTTATGCAGTATATGCAACTTCCCTGCTGATTTTGAAGGAGAAGATAGTGCAAATTTTTTAAAGTGCTTTCTGAAGGGGCTGGTATTAAAATCTGAATATTTGGTCCCTAATTTAATTCCTCTGGTATTTATTACTTCCAAAGGGTTTCGTGCATTTGCTTTTCTAACTAGTGAAAGAGACTGCGTTTCTGTTGTTTGCATAAACCAGGTACAGAGTTCATTCAAATCATACTTTTTCCGAAAAAGCATTTTTACAGGTGAAACTTCAAGTTCTAAAAAACAGGTGTCCAAAGGGCTTGCTATTTTGAAGTTATCATTTTCAATGTGTTCTCTTTTTTTATGAACACAATTTTCAGCTTCATCTCCACTCACGGGCACCCAAGCATTTGTTATTTGCTCAAATCTATTGTTTAATTCCTCTAATAAGGAATCGTTTGAAGTAGAAGCAGCCCACCACCTGAGCAAAGGGTTTGATGAAATTATAGGGTCCAAGGATACTTCAGAAATGGGTATTAATTTATCTTCCAAACGCTTTTTTGCATTCCTTGAATTTCTAGCTCCTGGTGTACCTTTGGAAGCTATTTTAATCCTTGACTGCTTATGTTTGTCCTTCTGACTTTTACCTTTCTGCAAATGGAGTTTACACGATTTATGGAGCAGAGCATTTCTATAAATAAGTGAACCAGAAGATGCTAATGAATGTAAGAAATGCAGAGATGGTTTTCGATCCCTAATAGAATGTCTCAAAGGTATAGTAGCAACCATACTTTTTGATCCATTCTTAAATTCGTCAGCTTCAGTGTGCCTTGTATCCACGGTGCACTGGTGATCATATTTTACTTCAGGCAGATTTTTTTCTAATATATTCTCTTGTTCTAAGGGAGGTAAGCAGCTGCTAATACTTACTTCTCTCTCCTGAGGTGAAATTCTATTAATAGTCACAGATATGCCAGAGATTTTCACTTTTGCAGGTCTACCAGGCTTCCTAATTATTGCCAAAGACTTCTGATTTGGTCGAATAATGTTCTTGGAAGGTTGAGGTATCACAGACTTGTTCTTGATAGGTCTAACATATTCAAAGCCAGACCCCAAGGTCTCAGTTTCAGTAGTCAGACTTGAAATAGCACTTATTCTTTCACCCGAGTCTATTTCACATTCTCTAATATTTCTGAGACTATTATATTCTGTTGGAAAATCAGCAACGTTATTATTTAAAGACATACCATTGCTTATGTTTACACTTCCTTCAGAAACATGCCTTTTAGTTCTTCTTGACCTTCCATAAATAACAGTTACTATAATACTCTTCTTATATATACCTTCTTTTACTTCTGATAAGAGAGATTCTGGGCTTTTCTTTTCAGCACTAAAGGACTCATTTTGGCAAATGGTGATGTCCGTTTGGTCAGTTTTAGGTTTGGGTGGTCTTCCAATTGGTCGCTTAATCTGTTTCACAACCTGGGGACCTATTTTTTTAGGTCTACCTGGTTTTCTTTTAAAAGATGAATCAATAGCACTGCTTGAATATTCCTTAGGTTCCTCTTGTGGCTTATCACTATTCAGATCATCTGTAAACACTGCAGAGGATTCTGCAGTTTCTTTTGCACAATTAAATTTGTTTAGTTCTTTTTGGAGACCGTCACTATCATTAAGATTAGAACTATAATTTTCAAAGTTGGCATTTGGGATATTCTCATTTGTTTCTTTTTTTTTTTCATTTACTTGATGAGTTGGTCGTTTTTCTGAAGGAAGATAGCAATTTGATTCGGAATTACCAACTGAAGTTAAAGTATATTTGACTCCTTCACTGCTTTTAACCTCAGATAAAAACATGAGTTTGATAGGACTAGAATAGTTGGCAAAAGAAGAGCTTTCAATGGCTTCATATTTTGTTGGTACATTTTCAACACTGGAAATCAAGCTACCTGTATTTAAAACAGATGACTTTTTCTGGTTATCAAGTCTTTTGTTATTCAAATCTATTGTAGGTATATGATTGCTTTTAATATTGGTGGATGCCACTATGGGTTTTGATAAACTCTGCTCTTTGCATGTCATTCTACTTACAGTAAGAGTCATATTTCTACCAGCATGTTGATCTTTATCATCAATTTCGATCAATTTCTTGGATGCTTTATATCCTTCCGATAATGACTGATTATTCCAAGACTTTTTGGCCATATTTATTGTATCTTCCAAACGTTCCACAACAACTTGTAAATTAGAATTCATTGCAATTTTGTTTAAATCTATATTGTGTGAGCTTTCAATCTGAATATTTTTTACTGGATCTTTTTTTTTTGTAGAGTCACAGACTTTTTTGGCCTTAGGTGATTTTTTGAAAATATAATTATTTGTTACGTATATAGAATACCACCCTGGAGGTACAATATTTCGTTTAGTTCTGCTTAAAAGTCCAGGGACATCACTTTTCAAAGGAGTTTGAATATTCTCTAATTTTGGATTCTCTTTATGATTTTGCAAAAAATTTTTTCCAGCCACAGATTTCTCCTGTGATCTTCTTATGCTCCTTTTCTCAGAAGTTGTTTTAAAGCTTTCTGGAAATGCATCAAAAGCCAAGTTAGCTTCTAAATTAAGAGGTAGTTGCAATGATTGTAATCCATAATCTGGTGAAAATGTTTCTGCATGATTATTACCTTGAAGGTTTTTAGAATTTTGTAAAGGCGGCCCTTGGCAATGATAGAATTCTTCTTTGTCCGCTGAAAATAGTTCATCGTGGCACACAAATTTCCTTGGATTTTTTTCAGTGTATTTTTTTCTTACAAAGTTTTCATCAAGACTAGCAAGTTCTCTTTTTATCTGTAAAGACTGCCTTCTAAATATGGGTGAATCAGGAGAGTTGCGCATTGCAAGTAAGGTTTCTTGACGCTTTCGAAATCTTGTCTGAATAATTTTATTTTCTACCTTTTTATCATGTTGACTCAGTAATTCCATAAAACTGTAATCACTGGCCTTTGCATTATGCAAGAGAGAGGTTATTAAATCTCTCAATTTTAAATCATTATCTCTATTACAATCACTGCTAGATAATTTTATAAGGTTTGTCATATCTATCGTTTCTATTGATTTTAACTTTTCATTGATACGATCCATTAAATCTTGAAAAATTACAGTAGTTTCACCTTTTTCTTGATTTGTAGTACAATTATTGCTGTCTTCCAAGAGCAAACAATCAGAGTTACTGGATTTTTTAGTTTTATGCATTTTACCTTCATGATCATCTTTGTCACTGCTTACTTCTGCTGGTGTCAGAGATGGAGGCTGGTTAATGTTTATTTCAAGTCTGTTATTTTCTAAGGCTGAAAGCTCTGAGATGACATCTTTCAATTTTTCAAATCCTTCAGTCTGTACAGGTGATAATGGTGGGGGTGAGGGACTTCGAGATCTACAAACGTCTTTAAGACTTATTGAAACATCACGTATTTCCCTTGATGAAAGAGGAGTCTGAAAGGCTGATTTTGTGGAATGAATGTTTGGTAAGAGTCCAGAACAACACCTGTGAGAATTATAACTGTTTGCAATTCCTCTATTCACTACTGTCTTAATGTGTTCAATAGTTACAGTTTGGCAAGATAAACAATGTATATCTTTAATACAGACTGGCAGAGGCACAAAACCAGGGCTTTGTCTTTCATTGTGTAAATACCCTCTTTCTGCCAGCCTATATTCACAACTACAGGAGAGCCCATCTAAATCATCTTCAATAAGGGGATTTTGAGATTCTGAAGACACAGAATATGATGTATTACAACAGCAAAGAGAAGCAGCATTCTGCTCTTGGACTAGAAATTTCAACATAGCCAAAACTTGTTGCTGGTGATGTATGCACAAAGATTCCAAAACTTTGCTTAATGCTGATTTTCCTTTTTCCATTTTAGTAGCTTCCTCTGATTTTGCATCAACAGTTGAACTAAAAATAAAAATCAAACAAAAAATGAATTACAGCAAAAATACTAATATCGTAAGGAATTTTAATTTTAACAGAGTTTGAACAAAAGATATTTTGGTATTGCTGGACTCCTAACTCCTATGGAGAGCTGCAATAGTGACATCTTCATTATTGTTTAGCAAAAATAAAATGAAGCACTGGTGATAATTAATTTCCTATGATAAAATATGAGTCAAAGCAAAGCCCTATGTTTTGTGATATAAAAGCTGCTGTTGATGATAGATATATTTAGAGATTGCTAATGTTTAGTGCTTTGGATATATTAAGAATATTTAATGGAAAGTGCTTCAGAAGGAGTTAAAATTTTTGTAAAGTAGACATGTTATAAATTATTTTGATGGTTATCAGTCCATATTAGTACAAATAAGAAAAATAAGATGTAGGAGAAAATCTTTCTTATCTTTATTTAAAATAGATATTTTTCAAGGTAGTGAAAATAAAATTATGAATAAAAAAGAGTTTTGCATAGTCACAATCAAGGGATTTAGATTTCATATAAATAACAGAATGCCTTTTCTAAGATTAAACTGTAGGCCTTTTAACCTAATAAGAAAATAAAAATTGAAGCTATTTAAAAATGAAATCTATTTTTAATTGATTTTAGATACTAAATTAATTACATCAAAACTAAAGGCATTACTTACCTAATTATTTAATTTCAAATGCTGGAAAATGTCCCACTGCAAAAACTAACATACATCTAATGTTAACTAAAACCCAGAATTACTTAGCAACCAATGTAGAGGTCTACAAAAGGCTTTTTAATCCAATACCAGCAGCAAGAAGAATAAAATATATTAAAAGAATTCTGTTTCAGAAAAGTATCTATTTAAATTAAACATATCACCAAACTCTGTACATGAAAATAGCCTCCCACTTGTGATTTCTTTTATTTGTTGTTGTTAGTTCCTGACTTGTAGAAATTTTATTTAGGGTTGGAGTTGAAATATGCTGATTATGAATTGCTACAGAAGATTGTATTTTGTTTAAATAAAGGGTTATTATGTTCATGAATATTAAAAATTAAAGAATTTTTCTTTTAAAATGAAGTGAGATTTATTTAAAAAATTTTCCTCCCTAAAACTGGCTTACCCTGTTTCACAGATAAGTATGCAATATTTTATCTACATTTTATAAAAACTACGTTGAGTAACAAAAACAACAAATTTTGCAAATTAGATCAAAATTTTTCTAGAAAAACAGTATCTTTGCTAGATTCAACCAATGTTTCACTACTACAACTAGCATGTCATTTGACATAAAGTAGCTATCAAAGAGATAAGAGATACGAAAGTACAGTAAAACTTTTTAAGTCCACTGCCACCTCTAGACAGATGAAGACAGGACATGACCTCAGTATCCTTTCTTTTCTGAAAATAATTTTTTGTAAATGTTTTCATGGTTGGGAGTGTAAAATAATTGAACTGAATCTGAAGATTCACTACTGGATAATTCAAGAAACCTATGTAGAGAACAGAGGCAGAAATGTTAACTATCAAATAAGAAGATATAAGTGATACTATACTCTTTCCCAGTAAATTAAAAATTATAATTTTCACATAAGCAAAAGAAAACCCCAGAAGTTCTGACAGACACATTTCCAACACATTTCTTTAAAAGTTATGTTATGGCCTATTAAACATATCTGTGACTAAATAAAGAGATTTTACATGTCTCTCAGAAAAATACATTGCACTATATTTTAAAGATTAACATGCTTTTATAACAGTTCCTGAAATGCTCAAATGATTTTTCTCTGTTAGTAAAGTCTAGAGTAGAAATAATAAAAATTCATGACTAGTGTTAACTATTCTGAAAACCACTGATTTTTATAGCTCTCTTTTGACTTTCCAAGGAAGTCGATACTTATTATTTTTAATAATGGAACTTCAAAAATCTCAAAAATACCACAGTGGCCAGTAATTTCTATCTAATGCCATATGAAGAACAGCTTTAAGAAGTTACTAATTAGATATTCAGGTATTAAGATTTTATATATATTTATATATATATCAGATATTAGATAACTAAGTTCTCAAATTATAAAACTCCACAATATGCTTATTTGCCTTCAATTTTTTTCTTTTCCATATTTCTTGTATGTTAGAATCTCAAAGAAAAATCTAATATATAATAGTTGAATACACATAAGCCTCCAATCTAGAATTTATTCTCAATTGATTCTAAAACTGTATGTTTCACAGCTCCCTTGTTTTTCATGTTAAAATTTTTTTCTAACCTTTTCCTGTTTGATTTATATATAAAAAAAAATTCCGCTTTTTTTGGTAAGTTTCTATCCATTTTGCCATTACAAGTTTTGTTGTTGAAATAGTTGTCTTTGGAGAAAGTTAATTTCTAATATTAATATTAATAAAGCTGCTTCCTAGAGTGAATCAAAGAAGCCAGTGTAGTCAGTTTTTTCTTTGCTTTTCTTTTTTTTCCTTTTACTGAATGAGTAAATCAATCACACACCAACAGTGTTGTAAATTTAAGTGCAAAAGCATTGAAGTGCTTTACTACAAATTACAACCTAGAAACACGTTAACTGAACAATTAAAATTCATACAATCAGATTTAGATATATAACAACACAAAGTAGAAACAGAATTACAGTACATTTACAACACAAGACAGATACATGAATTCATTAGAAAATATTGTAATAAATAATTCATGAATTATAGTGCAATTGATTTATGCATAAATATAACTAATTGCCTAACAATCAGTTTATATTAACAAAATCTGTCAAAATCAAGGCAGCCACAGAGTTTTACTAAATTACTGCGACAATGGAAATACTGCAATTAAAAAACAAATACAAGTATTTGTACTGTAAACAACTAAAAAAATCGGTCTCACTAAAGTTAGTATACAATTTAATATAAAATTGTCATTAGCTACCAGAAATGGTTTAAACAACTTTACTGAGCAGTAGTTTTCTAAAAACAGAGGCACTGTTTTTTCTTTTCCTTTTTTTTTTTTTAAATATAAAATACTTGAGGAACATTCAAATAAGTAGAAAGCACATAAGGGTTGCTTTCACCTTCATTAAAAGTCTGCTGAAACTGGATTTTTCAGAAAATTGTCAGTTAATAAGTAGTAACTGGTAACTAAATTTATAAAGTACTTTGAAAGTTTAACATAAAGAACATCTTAACAGAATCACTGGGGAGAAGGGGAACCCATAAATTTCCCTGCCTTTCCTAGTTTGTATAATCAAAAGTTAACTCAACAATTAGAAACATTTTGTTTCTTTTAAAAGTTATGGGTTGATCATTACCTATAAACTATCAAAAAATATTTAATTTACTATTTCTGACCAAAAATAAATAATACAAGTACTAAAATGCTGCAAATTAACTATAATATTACCTATAAAACTACTGATCACTGTGAAGTCAATAGCAAAATGATCCCTGATTTTATGAATCCTGTAAAGTTTTTGGTCAGGTCATCTTTTAAATGATATAAAAGTGTTCTGTAAGTATCCCTTTACTATAAACTTCTCAATCAATTTATTAATGTAAATATAGTGTGAGGAATAAAAAAGCTCAATACAATATAAATATTATGTAATGCATTCAAGCCCCCAAATTCTTGCAAGTAAAATTCTGTATAAAGCGGTCAATAAAATTGTGTTGAAACATTTACTTTAACTTTGTTTTTCAATGGGGGGGGAAGGGAAATATATTAAATAATCCAAGTTCTGGCCCTCACAAAATATGGCTTAATTCTTTAAAAAGAAAGATGACCCTGACATCTGCTGTTTTGCAATCTATTATGTATACTTTCTTAGTGGGGAAAAAAAAAGCAAGAGGATTCATACCCTAGTATGCAGGTAACATTAATAGCTGAAGAGGGTTCAGTATGGATCTAAGAGACCAAATAACTACTCGGTTGTGTAGTTTCCCACTCTTCAGTTTCCTTAAAGATATGTAAGCAGTTTTTAAATGTAATAGCTGAAAATTTCTTTAGTATTACATATATATGTGATTATTAGATACACACAAACACAAGTGTAAAAACACATGTATTTGACAAGGTGCACTTATTTTTTTAATTCAGCTTTAAGTATTCCTTTTGGACTTAGGAAAACTGGCTTAGAAAAAATGATCAGAACCTGAATTTTAATAGAGAAAAGGGGCACTCGAAGAATTTTGAATTTGTGAAGCAAATCCCCATTCTTTCTATGGAGGCACATGCTTTATAACATTTTACCACTAAAACTGCATACTTCATAAATCCAACATGGATACTCTGAACCACATTTTGAAACTGCTATATAAAATTACTGGTCTCTCTTATGAGTCTAGTAAAAGTTAAAATGCACTGCCCAGCTTCTAACTACCCAATTAGTAGAGAGTTTACATTACTGAAAGTTCAAAACAGCTTCAGTGTTAAATATCTGTAAATCTATTCAAGACCCTGAACAAACTGCAAATTTGGTTATTAGCAAAATGATAATGTATCGCCCACCAAAATGAAATCTGTAATTCATTTTGATAAACTGAAAATGTTTTGAAATGTCACAGCAGCAAATATATTAAAGTTACACTGAGGTTTTTCAATAGTAGGAGTGTGTCACAATCCTTAAAATTTAAAGTAGTCATAACATCAACTAACCAGCACATTTTAAACCAAAATTATCATTCTCAAGCTTTTTCTGTGCACATTATAAACATGCTCTAAGTTGCATTCCAACTTTCTTTTCTAACCTTACACATTAGCTTATTTTTCAAATGAAAAACAAAATTAAATTATTTTAATAATTAAATTTAAATTACTTTTTGTTCTTAGTATTCCATCTTACATTAAAGGACTCTATAGCTGCTGGGGTTAACTATGTGTCAGTTTTTTTTAAAGTATATACCTTATAAACCCCAACTTCCTGCTAAATCAACTATTAAATGATAAATATTAAATTTCATTATACATATCATTTAAGGTTTTCTTTTCTATTCCCAGTGGATGCACTTGAGTGCATTTCATATTTCATAGAATGCACTGTAGTGTACTAATACTGTATATATTAATTTTTATTAGTGTGGAGATAGCTGTCCATTTAAACTTTGATTGGTTGTTTGATATACTTACAACAAATGTAAGTATGCTATGCAAAAATGTTTACAAACTATTAATATATTTCCATTATAAGATGGTTCAACTGAATGGCTGGAGTGGTCTTTCACCAATAAAAATGTTTCACTTGACAATTACTTGTTTTCCCACAACGCTTTATGCTATTGACTACTAAAGAAAACCTGAATCTTTTTCACCTATTTATACAAGGATTAAATACAAACTATCAGAATTAAGTAAGCAACTATATAGTTCTGTCCACAGTGAAAACCCTGAATAAAACTTTTTTTCAAAAGGCATGTAAGTGGTTTTTGAACTGTAAAATTTCATGTCTCCTGTCAGAGTGAGCATCTGTAATTCCCACATGTGTGTATACAGACACACAAATACACACCTGTGCACATACACACACACACAAACACGCATACACACACACACACACGCACATACACACATTTTCCTAACAAGTAATCTACACAGGCTTGCCGCTGTTTTTGCAGCTGCCAGTCCCTGAATCTGTCATATTATATAACCCAGTGTCTGGTAATCGGAGTTTCTTCTTCGGAGGAGTCTTCAGTGTTCCAGATCTTTCTTTTACCTTGTATTCTAAAGTGCTGTGAGGTACCCCATAAATTCCTTGTGCTTTGGAAACACTCATTTTTCCGCTCATTACCATTGCAATAGCCTCTTCCATTATTTCATGATCATATTGCCGATAACGGCCACGTTTTTTCCTGGGCTGCTTATTATCTTTTCGATCCAACCCATCTTCAGTATTTTCAGAGGTTCCATCAACTGTTCCATTTTTAGAATTAAGACACAAAGGAGAGAGGTCCCCATGTAGAAAATAAGAGTCAACACTTGAGTGAGTTACGGGCCCAGAACATTCTATTTTGTTCTGTTTAGGGAGTATATTTTTCAGTTTTTGGAGAGCTGATCCTTCCAGGACTGGAGAGGTTTTGGAAACTTGATACATAACGTCCAGCAGACCAGGACCATCAGGTTGTGGTTTTGAAACAGAACTTACTCGTAGCTGAGGAATTTTTAACTGTACAGTAGGATGTGTTTCATATTGTAGGCTTTCATTTTTTTCTTTAAATTGAGTAACCATTTTCTGTAGAGTTAACTGATGGAGGTAACTGGAAGCTGTTGGGAATTTTAATTCTGAGGTTTCAAGTAGATTGAGTTTACTTTTTTCTGTGCGCTCTGCTTGAGCTCTCGCCCACAAGGCTACTTTTTGCAGCACTGCACAAGTTTCTTTACTGTCTTTATATGAGTAACTATCATTGAAATCTCGAGTTTTGTTTTTAAAAGATGCAGGCTTCCCTGCTGGTAAGGCTTCTAAGTGGAGAAGTAAAGTTTTTTGAGGTATGCCATAAAGTATGCCTGCTTTATTTATGTCCAGTGCTCCAGACTGAATGTCTTTCAAAGCTTTTGAGAGCAAACCATCTGCAAACTCAGCACTTCTTTCCACATAGTCCTCTCTGTTTCTGTGTAGTCTCCTGGATGGATGGAATGAAACGATGGTAAACTGATGCATGAGAGACTCTCACACAGCTATGGAAGGGGAGGGTCCACTCCTTTATTATACTCCTTGCTTAGGTAACATCACTGCTTATGACTCTTTTAAGTCTGTGAGATGTAGTAGTTGCTCCTTATCAAAGCAAACGCTATAGTCCTGGTAGGACAATGTGTCAATCATACGGTGGCCTCAACGGGCAGACCTTCCAAGAACATAAAATCCTAACTCAGTATTTGTAAAAATATTCTCATGATGTTGCTATTCCTCTGACAGATGCTTGCAGAGCAACACTTATAATTTTTTTACAATTAGAGTTCCATTATATAAAATACCCAAATCCTAAAGGAGTTTTTGTTAGTAGAAAAGTGACGTTACCGCTAAACAAGTAATAAAAGAGTCAACCCCTTTAAAGGAAATTTGTAGCAGCAAGAATATTTCCAAACACAAATACCCCATATTTCCACAAGACTAATTTTTCTCTAGATAAAAACTTAAAATCTGAAACAAGTAGATAAGTTATATTTGGGTAAAATACTTTTAGATTTTATACATGTTATTTCTATTTCGAATGTATCACTATAACTTTTAAAGTTTCTTAAACAGAAAGCTCACTATACCTCATGACTCAAAAAGCTATTACAGCCTTAGTTGAAACAGATTACACTCTACATCTGAGATTTAAATGTTACTAAAAAGCTTCCTATGCAGTTTGTTAATGGGAAGATGCAAAAGTTACCAAAAAAAAAAAAAATCCAACAGAACAGCATTTCACTATTAACTATTTAATTAATTTAACAACAGCTTTTAAAGCATGAAAGGATTTTTTGTGGTGATTACTAGATAAAGTAGTCTGCCACCACACCTAGAACACAATGAAAAAAGTCTAAACACTATTAAGTTAGTTGTAAGAATTAGTAAGCATAGTACTTTTAAAACTGGTTGATTGTTTTAAAAAATTAAATAGTGAAATTACATATTTTCCTTAAAATTGCCTCCTAAATATTGAATTTAAAATTCTCTTTACTCGTCCTGCTTCTTAGTTTGTATTCTATGATTAATTTGGTAGTTCATTTTAGTAACATGAACTAAAGTTTGGTGATTGTTCTGATAACTTTTCTTTAACAGAAAGAATAAAAAAGAAAGAGAAAGGACAAATGAAAGGTATGAGAGACACACACTTATGAGTGACAAAAATTCTGGAAGAAAACTATATATGTCAATCTATTCAGAGTAGTATTAAGAGTTCTCTCCATAATTTTATATTAATATTAAATTATATTTCCTAGATATTGCTTACCCAGCCATTGAATTTTCAGAAGAAGGATCACATATGGATGACTCTTCAGATTTTATGCTGGTTTTCTTTGTAGAGAGATCTAACACTCCATCCCCTATAATTTTTGCAAGAGAAAAAACTTTATATTTGTGACAGGTAATCCTTAACATTTTAACATTTCATATTTTGATGATCTACTAATTCATGACCTAAAAATTAACACTTGTATTTGACACATGGCCATCACCAACTCATCTTGTGGTTTTAGCAACAATACATGACTGGGAAGGCACTACATAGGAAAAAAGAACGGAGAAGAAGCTGGCACTGCCAAGTGATATGAAGAAACAAAGAGACTAGATATAAAATGTTTAAAATCCACCCTTGGTCACCTTTTCCACTGTTCTGCAGTGAACAGCCATTGACTGCTCATTCAATAGAAACATGACTGCTTCCTATTCAAGGCTGCCCAGATGATTTTGGGAAAGTAGGAATAATGTACGTTGAACAAAACAGAAAGCATAGAAAATATGATGATGAATAAGAAAGCGATAATTAGCATTTACTAGGACTAGTAATATGTGGAACACATACTTTAGGTAATCTTTGACTCTATGTACAGCCAATCTATTTTTTAGAACTCAGCATAGAATTTTCCTGTTTTAAATAACTGAAATGTACAACAGTTGAATCACTGCCTATGTAATGTATTGTGGTTATACCTGTGATTGGAAGAAGACACAACAATATATAACATTTTAGGAAAAATAAACTGTTAGAAAACAACTGCTTATGTATGTTACTAACATGTAGTTATTTTATTACTATTATAATATTGAATCTACATAGATGAAGCTTCAATGATTCAGATATGTTGTTAATCTGATAAACTTCAAAATCGAAAAGAATAAAAATAAAACTATGAATTTAAAACACAGCAATACATACTGGGAATATATCTCTACAGATAGCTAAAAAATTGAAAATTAAAGCTACAAGGAAGAATTGTAAGAAAACCCATGTTTAAAAAATATACTAAAAAATTCAACTAGGTTTAAAAATAATTTAATTATGTGCAAAGCACTGTTTTAGGAACTTGGAGACCAGCAGTAAAAAAAAAAAAGGTATACAAAGTACCTATCCTCACAGTGCTTGTGATCTAGTTAGATAATTCGTACACCACCACCACTGACAACAACCATATTTCAGGTTGATGATCAGTGCTACTTAGGAAAAATAAAGCAGAGTGAGCTGATAGAGTAATGAGGGTAGGACTAAGGCAGCTGCTCTTTTCTCAGGTATTATCAGTAAAGGCCTCTTGGACTTGAACAGAGTCCTGAACAAAGTGACGGTACCAACCAAGCAGATTATCTTGGGGAAAGCTTGTAGAAGGATCAGTGTGCAAAGGCTATGATATGGAATCATATCTGGAATGTTTAAGGAACAGCAAAGAGGCCAGGGTGACTAGAGTGGAGTAAGAAGACTGTGAGAGATGAAATCAGAAATCAGGCAGATCACATAGGGCCTTGTAGGCCATGGTAAGAAATTTTATTTTGAAAGACAAGAAACCACTGGAGGATTCTAAGCATAAATCTGGCACAATTTTAATTTATGTTTTTAAAGGATCAATCTGCTGTGGGGAGAATGGACTGCAAGGGGCTAAGAGGGGAACAGGGACACCTGTTGGGAAAATGCTATGCTATTTCTCACCTCTAGGCTTTCACACTTTCAATCAGTTTCCTCTGCCTAGAAGTCTCTTAATCCTCTCCTTCTTCTATCCCCACACTCATCCTAATATTCACCAAATCTTACTCATCATTCAGTCATTCATGACACAACTTGAACTTGGCTGTCATTATTCTAGGTTCCTATACTTGCAATACTTACCTAGAGTATTTAGCATTTAGCAGGCTATATTCTAGTTTCTTATTGACTTATTAGTGTTAGCCACCAGACTATAAGCTATGTGAAGGCAGAGATCATGTCTATTTTATTTACTGATGTATCCCCACTGCCTACAATAGTGGCTGGCACACAATAAGTGTTCAATAAATATTTGCTGAAAAGAACTGAGAGGAACTAGAAGGAATTCAGTTATTGCTAGAGGTTAAAATGCCTAGATTGAAAGGGTAAAAAGGGAGACTGGACAAATAAAGTACATGGTACATACTACCTTAAAAAATTATTAAATGAAGTATCTTGCCCCAGTTTATCCATCCAGCCCAATCTTAGGCTTAGTCAA
The DNA here is from genome assembly GCF_003676395.1 of Aethalodelphis obliquidens. Classification (NCBI taxonomy): domain Eukaryota; kingdom Metazoa; phylum Chordata; class Mammalia; order Artiodactyla; family Delphinidae; genus Aethalodelphis; species Aethalodelphis obliquidens. Next base: position 31,154,901 of record NW_020837950.1, on the reverse strand, counting down.
CAACTCATCTCAACCATCACACTTCCTGTGCATCTAAACCACTTGCAGTTCCTCAAACATCCTATGTGGTGTCAGGTCCCTCAAACTGCAGTGCATGGTTCCCTCTGCCTAGAATGTTCCTTCCACTTTTCAACTTGCCAAATGCCTCATCTTTAAAGATCCAGATCCCCCCAAGTAGAATCTTAGTGTTCACCTTGTCAACAGCATCCTATAACACTTACGACACTCTCATGCAATTTTTGATTTACGTATCTTTTTCTTCCATGAGACTGAATTCCTCAAGGTCAGGAATCCTGACTTACTGATTTGTATTTCATAAACAAAAGGAGAGTGCTATAACCTACTAAAATAGAGAAATGAATGTTGTCTTCTCCTTTACTATCTCATTTCTCTTCTTCAGCACTTAAAATTTTACTATTTTAAGGTCTTACAAGACCATCTTCAAAAACGTCATTACTACCTAATCCATATTCAGATTTATCACTGAATTCACTCGTTTTGATTCTGCTCATTTTATGTAGTTTATAGCATATAAAATACACTCTTCATAAGTGTGTTATTCCTTGTCAGTGTTACAGAATAAATTAATGAATTTCTCCAGTTCTAAATTTTAGACTTTTGATATGGTCGATTTCAGGTTAACTACTCCACAAACCATAAATAAGGAGGTGCAGAGAACTCCTTCTCTCTCTCCTTTACATTAAGTGTGAAAATTAGGCTGTAGCTCCCTAGCTAGGACAGTAAAGGTATTCTTGTCCTTTTTGGACCACTCCTTGATTGCTGGTTTGATAGCTAATTTCAGTCTTGAGGATGAGCTAGACTTAAGCCCTGCTCCATCTTTAAAAGAATTACCCAAATCAGGCTTATATTCCTGATTCTTCTTCTTTAGGAACTCTAAACAGTGGCCCAGGTGAGAAATGCTTTTATCTTTTTTCCATAACCCATTCTCCATACCTAGGCTGCCCATGTTATCTATTAAAAAATCTCACTTTTTGTTAGTGGTTTTGTCACCTATATTAAAATATTTTGCTGGTATCATGATTCCTTTTTCCATCATAAAGGCTGTGGCTCAAGACCTAGGAAAATCATAAAGAGTAACCCCTAGGTTTATCTGAAATAGAAAAAACAAAAACAGTAAGAGAAGGGGAGAAATAGCTTGGGAACTAGGATTAAGAAAAAGAAAAAATCAGAAATGGCAAAAAAGGGCATTTTCTTGCCGCTGCTGATTTGCATCTATCAGCATCACTTCTTCACAATGGAGATATCACATCATAACTAGATTGTTTTGTGTGTATACATTTTCAAAGTACTAATAATTAACTTGATGGATAAAAAGTAAGCACTTATGCTAAATGCTTCAGGGCAACAGAAAATAAGTAGAAGACAGAAAGAGAGACTGAAATTTATTTATCATTCACCTACTGGTAGGTACTTAGGCTGTTTTAGTTTTTCACTATTACAAACAATTCTGAAGCGAAAATCCTTCTAAATGTTTTCTTGTGTTCACGTGTAAGAATTTTTCTAAGATGCACACCTAGGAGTGTAAGTGCTGGACAGAAGGGTATACATTTTGAACTTCTGTAGATATTACTAAAAATTTTTTCCATAACCGTGACAACACTTGGTGTTGTTGAGATTTTTAATTTTTGCTAATCCGATGAGAAAGAGCAAGTTGCAGGAGTAAATGAACATGAATGCATTTGGTATGCATTTATGTGAATCTCTAAAGCACATAAAACTATTTTGCTTAGAGATGCATAAGTAGGTATTGTCAGAGGTTGCTTTCAAGGATAAACAAAAAGATGTGATAGTTCCTCAAGAGAAAACATATTAGAAGCAAATATGATCAAATAACACATTTATTAGTTCTGGGTGACAGGAACATGATCATTACACTGCATTTTGCTGTATATAAGAAAATTTTCCAAATAATAAAAACAGATTGTTTCCATTTACTGGCTGTAGACTGAGCATTAACAACATGATTTAATTATTTCTCAGCAAACACTAGTGCAAAAGATATAGGATTAAAGACAGGCTGATGTAATCTACCAACAAGGTCAGGTAACTGTCTACATGACACTACCAGATAACTTTAAAAATGGACTGGTGTTTGGAAAATTGAAACCATGACCAAATTAAGCAATTTCTTGAGTATCAACATTTTATTGGGTTAATTTTTTTGAGAATTTGCATTCCAAAACCAAGATTTGGATTTCTGTTTACAAATTATTTTCAGCTCTGTATTCTCCTGCAAATTCCTGATGAAGAATCTATTAAAAGCAGACAAGTACAACCCTCATAATACAGAATAGTCTTTCACTCCTCCAAGGACACCATTCTTTCTCATCTCTTACCTGCCTCTGTCCATTCTTCAAAGTATGCTCTGTGCTCTCTTGGCCTGGCTAACTTTAACACATCCTTCCGGATCGTCCCCTCAAAGAAAGTTTTCCTAATTTTTCCCCAGCCTTCTTTCATATTCCCATAGCACCCTTCATATTCTTCTATACTGTATTTATGATGTGTTATTATAATTTGCCTAGTTTAGCACCTGAAGCCCAATAGTACTGTGGGGATTTAGTAACTACGTTTAGAATCTATTTACTATTTATATCTAATTAAGTATACTTACTTAGCTGATTTTCTCACAAGACTCACTTCTAAGCAAGGGCCTGAAAGCAATAGTACCTCAATAAAGACCAATTCACTGACTCATCAATGACTTGCTCAATTCTGTCACACCAATCCTAAGCATATAGCACTGCATACAGCAGACCCTGACTGACAAAATAATCATGAAATCAATGAACTTTGTTCAGCTAGTCAGAAAATGACAGCAGAGTCAAAAAGTTGATATCTATATGGGAGAGAAGTTAGCTTCACACAAAGAGAAACTCCAGTTCAGTTAAAGAGGCTGAGAATGATTTTTAATCATCAATTTCTATATTCGTTAGGCTCTAATAATAACAGATTTTTCTTTAGAAATATCAAGTTGATGATCACTAACCACTAAATTAAATATGAATATTAAATATATTAAAAACGTATTTATTAACTCATCACAATACTATTGGTCACCGGTTGCTATACAAGACAAATTCATCAAGCTCAGTCCATACCTCAGTATGAACATGAGTTAAAAGACCTTCAAAAACACATTACCTATCATCAATATTAAAGATGTAAATATCAGTAAGATTCAGTACATGAAGGCAAGTGAATTTTAATGACAAAATATCACATACATTTTATGTTGTTTGGACAAGGAGAAAATATTCCAAATTAAATTTCATAATAACACTAATCACTAGCAATAAAACTTTCATCCAAATCAATGCAATGTAACATTTCATGATGTTTGATGCAAACCTATGTTAATAGTTTTAATAAATACCTTAATACTATTTCTACTTTATGTCTTTGATCACCTCTTATCTCTCTCCTTAAATGGGTCTTCCTGTCTTTCTTTTAGCCCCTCAATGTATTGTTCTAGTCAGCCTTCAGCTCTTGTTCTTCCCTACTGTACTCTCTAGGAGATTCCCCTGATTTCAAATATTGAGCATTTATATTTAACTGATTTCTAGAAAACAGAGCTTATATAAAAATCTAAATATATAAAACCATAACATTTTTATAGTGTGCAGAACACCACTCTAAGAGCATTATATGTCTTAACCCCACTTAGGGCTCACACAGCCCAATATATAAATAGGTTTTATTTATTTGCAATTTTTAATGATAAAACTGAAAGCAAAAGAGGTTTTAATTATCTTGCCCAAGATACCTGTAAGTAGTGAAATGCCATTCAAACTCAGGCAGTTATTCCAGACTCTGTATTCAACTACAATTCTAATCTGTGTAATGTTTTAAAAAGTCAAGTTACAATGTTGGTAATGGTGCAATAAATTTGCCACCATCACACATTACCAGTTTAGGAACAAATGCTTTTCTAAATAATCTAGTAATATGCTATCAAAAATCTTAAAAATGTTCACACTCCTCTAGGCATCTATCTTAAGAAAATAGTATTTTGGGCTTCCCTGGTGGCACAGTGGTTGAGAGTCCACCTGCCGATGCAGGGGACATGAGTTCGTGCCCCGGTCCGGGAAGATCCCACATGCCGCGGAGCGGCTGGGACCGTGAGCCATGGCTGCTGAGCCTTCGCGTCCGGAGCCTGTGCTCCACAACGGGAGAGGCCACAACAGTGAGAGGCCCATGTACCGCAAAAAAAAGAAAATAGTATTTAAGTGGTTTTATATACAAAGATATACCAAAGATTTCAGTATTACTGATAAGCACAAATATATATAAAATACACACTTAACAGGATCTCGCTAATTTTCTGCTTTCCCCAGGTTTGCCATAATGAGCATATATTCATGAAGAAACCCCACAAACTTATTAACAAAATAATACCAAAGTGTAAAAGCAATCACTTGGGTTTATCCAAATTTTATTTTAAAATTGTTTTTATTACTTCTTTAACCATTGAGTTAAAGTTTCAGGGTCATGGACGAAATAATATAATATCAGAGTAGCACATCAATTAAGCTTTAACATTGGTTTTTCCTTCCTTCATTTGCCTTCCTCTGCACATCAAACACTTTTTTAAAAGGGAAGAGTTATTGCTTTCTTGACGTGTTTTTATTTAGTGCATACATAGCTGAAATCCCATAAGAATTCACTCACCTACTATTCACTAATAATGACAAGGGACAAAATAAATCAGTGAAGTGCTTATAGTAAATTTAGAATATAAAAATTAATAATACTAAATTTAATTAGGAAATATTACTGGTAAAATTAAATAGGGTTTTAGCACTTCCACCATATGCCATTTTAGAATTTCACTGCAGTTCTTTTTTTTTTTTTTTTTTTGCGGTACGCAGGCCTCTCACTGTCGTGGCCTCTCCCGTTGCGGAGCACAGGCTCCGGACGCGCAGGCTCAGCGGCCATGGCTCACGGGCCCAGCCGCTCCACGGCATGTGGGATCTTCCCGGACCGGGGCACGAACCCATGTCCCCTGCATTGGCAGGTGGACTCTCAACCACTGCGCCACCAGGGAAGCCCTTCACTGCAGTTCTTTTTTTCTTTCTTCAGTTATTCTACAAATACTGAACTAAAGCAAAGTTTCAAAAGGCTTCAAGTCAATACCTTGAAAAATATTTTTAAAAACACACTCTCTTTTTTATCCCATGTATTGTACTGTGTATTATGTAAGTTTAAGTTTCAACCAAACATTTAAAATGTGGGATGTATACTTATTACAACATCATATTGGAAGACTTTAGACTTGCTAGCCCTTAACATGCTCATTTAAAAGTGATTTATGAGTTTTAAAAATCTTTTTATTGAAATACAACATTCATAACAAGAATGAACCTAACTACACAATTTAATGAATTTTCACAAACTGAACATTTTGATGTAAATAGTACCTAGATCACCACCATCAACCCAGAAGCCCCCCATCATATCTCCTCTGGTCCTTACACCTACCTCCACTATCTTGACTTCTAACAGCTTTATGCATGCTGTTTTATGCAGCAATTTCACTTCTAGGAATATGTCCTAAGGTAAAAATTAAGACTGACTGCAAAATATCAGCTCGAGCATGTTCACTTATATACCTGAAGATACAGAATTAAGTATAATGTGATCCTTCCAGAAAATTGAATACTATTCAGCTAAGTAGATCAATTTAAGTATTAAAATGGATCTGCAGAAAAACAGTAACATATGGATGTTTAAAAATATTTAAAAAATACAACTTATAGAGGATTATATAATGAATGATTTGTGGGAATGAGCTCTGGGAGGAGAGAGTGAGAGTGTGTTAAGTGTGTGTGTTGAGTATGTTTTTCCAGAAAATGATTTGGAAGGATTGAAAACCGAATCAGTTACTTCTGGGTGGATAAATAAAAGATCAGTGCAGAGCTTTACAGTTCATTCATTTGATTAATATTTATTGCATGGTTATAATATGCCATTTTTCTAAATGGCACAAAGGAAACAGTAGGGAGCAAAACAGAAAATGTTCTTGCTCTCATGTAATTTACATTCTAGTAGAACAAAGAAAAGTCAATAAAATATTGATTTCACAAGGTGGTAAGGCCTTACAATGAAAATAAAACACAGTGACAGACAGAATAATAACAATGGCAGGTGGGAAGAGGTTACTATGTTGGAATAAATGATCAGTTAAAGCCTCTGGGAAGATGACTTGCTCTTTCTTAAAAAAGAAGTTTAATTGAGATACCTTTCAAAAATGCAAAAATATAGAATGATTGCTTCTATCCACTCTTCAGTTTATACAATTACCTAAATTTTTGCTACACTTGCTCTATTTATCTCTATCTACTTAAGTATTTTAAAGTTAATTCCAGCTGTCACATCATTTCTATATTCTTATGCATCTTTAAACATATGAACATTTTTGTACATAACTATATATAAAAATTCCTTGTTATCACCTAATACTTAGTTTGTACTGAATTTCCTCTAGTGAGTCCAAAATGTCTTTTTACAGTTTGTATGTTCAAATTAGGAGCTAATTTGTCTGTGTTATTCTTGATGGCTATGTCTCTTAAAATTTATAGCAGCCCTTTCCCTCATTGTTTAAAATAATGACACTGACTTTTTGAAGAGCCCAGGTCATCAGTTCTACTAGAGAATGTCTCACATTATGGTTTGTTCTTTTTGCTCTCCTATGGTGTCGTTTACTTTGCTCTAAAGCAAATGGTTCTCAAACTTTTGGTTCTCATGATCTCTTCACTCTTAAAAATTACTGTGGACCTCAAAGAACTTTTGTTTAGGTGAGTCATAATATTTACCATATTATAAATTAAACTAATTAAAAACTTTAAATATTTGTAATTGATAACTCTATAAATGTTTATAAAACATTTTAATGAAAAATAACATTGTCAAAATAAAGTGAGAACTTTAAAAAATAATTTTGCAAATCTTTTAAATGCCTAGCTTCTATTAAACTTCTTGTTTAATAGGAGACAGCTGGATTCTCATATATGCTTCTATATTCAATGTGTTCAGAAATCATACATCAGCCTCTGACTGACTGCACTACACACTTGTGAGAGAATGAGAGTGAAAAGGGCAAATAATATGTTATTATTAGTTTTGACCTGGTGTATCCCCTGAAAGAGTTTCAGAGACACTGAGGGCTTCCCGGACCACATTTGAGAACCACTGACCTAAAAAATCGCTTAGATTCATGTTCAACGTTTCTGGCAGGAATACTTCACAAGTGATGTATAAAGTTTATTTCTAATGATGCCTAAGTGATCAGTGTATTCTGATGACAACAGCCTGACCTCTCCATTGTAAAGTTCCCCAAGCAACCTCTCCTCTAATAGTTTTATCTTCTGATAATGTTTGATTCAGTTATCTTACTAGGCATTGCAAAATAATATTTTAAGTCTGTCGTGTCTGCCATATTTATTAACTGAAATTCTTCTTTAAGAATCTTCCTCAAAAGGCTATTTGGTTGTCCTGAAATACAATTTGTAAAAGCAAAGCAAAATAAATGCTTAACTCTTTCCTCTAATTGCTCATTTTCAAAGTAAGGAGTTGGTATGCTATGCTTCTCCAGTGTAGACTAATGACTTTGAGGGGCACCTTGTTTTTGTTTTTGTTTTTTTTGGATTATCATGAACTAATGGATTTTAAAACATTCAACATGTTTCAGTTGAAACTGTTTTTCCTTCTGATGCTTAAATGTTCTCTTATTTGGCCAATGGGGAACCCTTAACGTTGCCTCCTGTATTTGGTTGACAAATTAGTCTTTGGCACGTCCTTGCTTGCTGGCACAAGATGTTCCAGGCTCATCTTGTACATTTTCTGATCCAGACCTGGATTCCAAGGAAGCCTATTTCCCTTTAAGGGAAAATAATGTTTAGAAGACCACAATCTTGGTCTAAATTCAATGCCACTGAGCTGTCGTGTTATTGCTTTTAGAATATTTCAGTGGTCAGACTAAGAAATGCACATTTTTGAAAAGAAAAAAAATCATGAGTTTGCAGTGACATTTCCAATCTACACATATGTAATATTACAGGGTGTTTACTTTGATTTTACACTTGTTTGTTTCTTCTCTTACCCTGAAAATCTTGGTTTCCCAAAACAATGTTAACATGATTATATATCTGATTTATCCTAGAGATCCAAAATAACAAACAATGGCAATATTATTACTAATATTACTAAAAGAAGTTTAGCATTTCTTTGAAGCACTCCTTTGTCCTTAGAATATATTCCACCAAGAATGTATAGTCAAAATACTGGGTAAAGTCACCTGACATCATTCTTTTCTTAGTGTTAATATATTACTAACTTGATGCAGCTATGCTCATTTGTTACATTCTTTTTCAAATTTTAGGGACTGCTTTAACTTTAAAAAATGCTTATTCTTGGGGATCTGAACATTTATATAAAACTACATAACAAGGTCCATTCACAACACTTCTGTCCTGCCTCCTCCACCTCATTTACTTCATTCCCTTATAGGTTTTATCTTTCCTGCTTTGTTTATACAAAAAGAGAACATACATATACTGTATCTTGCTTCTATCTCCTAAAACTTGAAAATGCCACTAAAAAGGGATCTTTCTCACTCTTTTTATTCAAATGCTCAGTTTGCCACTGTGTGGATGTACAGTAATTTAGTTAACCATTTGGGTTACTTCTAATCCCTTGCTATTGTAAGTAATGCCGCCCAATGAATAACCCTGAGTGTATATCATCAATATTTGTGTAAGTGTAATTATAGGCTCAATTCCTTGAAGTGAGATTTCTGGCTCAAAGAGTAAATGCATATATAATTTTAACACGTATTGTATTGTCAATTCCCCTCCAGAAGGATTCTACCAGTTAGTATTCCCCTAGCAATGAGAATACTAGAGAGTGCCTGTTTCTTCACAGTCTCACCAGAAAGATTATGTTGTTAAACTTGAATTCTTATCAGTCTGATAGGTGTGAACCATATATGACTATTTCCTATGAGTTTATAAGTGTGTTTCCCTATGTTTAAAGGCTTTTAAAACCTCTTCTTCTATGAATTGACAGTAAAACAATGCTCATTTTTCTATCAGTGGTATATCTTTCACTTCTCAATTTTTGAAACTCTTAATGCATTAGAGTATTAGTCCTTTATTTTGTAATATAAATTATAAATACTTTTTTCATAGACTACTATTTCTCTTTTGATTTTTCTAATGGTGCTTTCTCCTTTATCACTCAGAAGTTATTTTTATACACTGGCATTTATTATTGTCTTATTGTTAAGCTGATATTCTAGCTAAGATATAAATGATGAAGAGGGCCAAGCCACAGAAAGAAGAAGATCTTCACAGAAAGCCACAGAAAGAAGAAGATCTTCACAGAAAGAAGAAGGCAGAGTAATCCAGGAAAGCCATCAGCAAGAGTGAAGGTTCAGAAGTGAAGTGAGCTTAGAATGTGTCAGAAATAGACAGACAGTATGACTTGCACATACTAAGCCAGGAAGAGAGGAAAAGGAGTTAAGTCCAGAGGGGTAGACAGGGACAAGGTCTTAGCAAAGCCATGTAGGTCATGGAAAGAAAACTTAAATTTTGTTCTTCATGTAACAGAAAACTAAGAGGAAGATTTAAATAGAGAAGTAATATCAGCTTTACTCTATTCAAGCTGTTATTTTGAACCCCATTTTGGCACACTGATAACTTCAAAGTTAAGGTACATATTATGGAAGCTGTATTTGGAGGGAAAATACATGAAAAAATTATAAGGGAAACCAAAACTCAGTGAATTATCACCTGGAAACCATGTGGTGATAGAGTGGCCAATTTTATATCAAACTATAACAAATATTCAGGAAATGTAATGGCTATAAAGAAATTGATTTTCTTTTTATACTTCGTACAGCTAATTAGGTTAGTCAAGTGACAGTTACATAACATTTATTTATGGAACTTCTGAATTTAAAGTGCATGGCTTTTTGTGATATTCTTTACAAAACAGAAAAGAGAAAAATCCAGCTTAAATATACCATAACAATTATATTTCTTGACACTCTATAATCTGACTTTAGGGAAAAGTTTTGACTAGTCTCTTGATTTTTAAGTGACTGAGACAATCTTCATACAGTTCCTCAAACATACCTGATTTGCTCCTGCCTTCTTTGATTTCTGATATTTTTTTCTCTGTTTTTGATATTTCTTCTGCCTGGAATGCCCTGCCCTCAGATCTTCATGTGGAGGACTTCTTCTCATTATTCAATTCTCTGTTCAAACTCATTTCTTCTGGGAGGCTTTCCTGACCACCTTACCTAAAATAATCCTCTCAAATCTCTCTTGATATCTTGCTTATTGAGTCTTTTTGTAAAATTAGGGGCACGCTGACAGGCATATTTCAAAACAGTAACAAATAACTTCTGGAAATGGAAAAATAATAACAAATTAGAAACTCAAGACAAAGGTAAAACAGTGATTAGAATAGCTCAAGAGGGAATCAGTGAATTGGACATAGTTCTAAATTAAGTAATCAGGCTATAACACAAAGGGACAAAGAGGTGGAAGATATGAAAGAGAAGATAAGAGATATGAAGGATAGAATGAGAGGATCCAAAATATGTCTCAGTAAATTTTGACAAGAGAAAAAATGGGAGCTGCATTACACTGAAAAGATAATGGCTGAAAAATCACAAGTGATAAAAGAAATTTGTCCTCGGTTTTAGAAATGATAGGACCTCCAAGCAGAATGAAGAAAAGAAATCTACACCCGGGACTTCCCTGGCAGCACAGTGGTTAAGAATCTGCCTGCTACCGCAGGGGACATGGGTATGAGCCCTGGTCTGGGAAGATCCCACATGCCGCAGAGCAACTAAGCCCATGTGCCACAACTACTGAGCCTGCACTCTAGAGCCCATGAGCCACAACTACTGAAGCCCACGTGCCACAACTACTGAAGCCCACGCACCTAGAGCCTGTGCTCTGCAAAAAGAGAAGCCACCATGATGAGAAGCCCGTGCACCGCAATGAAGAGTGGCCCCCGCCCACCGCAACTAGAGAAAGCCCGCATGCAGCAATGAAGACCCAATACAGCCAAAAAATAAATAAATAAATGAATAAAAAGAAAAAAATAATAAAGAAATCTATACCCAAACATATCCAGGACAACCTGCAAAAAAGCATAAACAAAACACAGAGAGAAAAGTGAGAGAGAGATGCTAAACAAAAAGCGTGTAAAGTTTACCTACAAAGAAAAGATGATTTGTTGGGTGGTTATAGCAAAAATAGAAGCCAAGACACTATCATGGTAGCAGTGCTAAGAAAATAATTGTCAGCTTAGACTTGTGTACCCAGAAAAAAAATCTCTTTGAAGATCAAGGTTAAAAAAAAAGAATAAGAAACTGGAAAAATAATCCCAAAGGTTTACGACCAGTAGACCTTTATTAAAAGGATCTCTGGAGCCTGTGCAGCCCACCACTGCCAAGGTCCCGTGATCCAGGGACAATTTCCCAGGAGAACACAGGGCACACCTCAGGCTGTTGCAACATCACGCTGGCCTCTGCCGACAACGCAGGCTCACCCAGCATTCCTAACCCCTCCCTCCCCCCAGCCTGAGTGAGCCAGAGCCCCCTAATCAGCTGCTACTTTAACCCTGTCCTGTCTGAGTGAAGAACAGACGCCCTCAGGCGACCAACACGCAGCAGCGGGTCCAAATCTAAAGCTGAACCCCGGGAGCAGTGTGAACAAAGAAGAGAAAGGGAAATAAAATGGACAACCTGGAAGAAATGGACAAATTCTTAGAAAAGCACAACCTTCCAAGACAACCATGAAGAAATAGAAAATATAAACAGGCCAATCACAAGCACTGAAATTGAGACTGTGATTAAAAATTTTCCAACAAACAAAAGCCCAGGACCAGATGGCTTCACAGGTGAATTCTATCAAACATTTAGAGAAGAGCTAACACCTATCCTTTTCAAACTCTTCCAAAACATAGCAGAGGGAGGAACACTCCCAAACTCATGCTACAAGGCCACCATCACCCTGACACCAAAACCAGAAAAAGATGTCACAAAGAAAGAAAACTACAGGCCAATATCACTGATGAACATAGATGCAAAAATTCTCAACAAAACACTAGCAAACAGAATCCAACAGCATATTAAAAGGATCATACACCATGATCAAGTGGGGTTTATCCCAGGAACCCAAGGATTATTCAATATACAAAAATCAATCAATGTGATACACCATATTAACAAATTGAAGAATAAAAACCATATGATCATCTCAATAGATGCAGAAAAATCTTCTGACAAAATTCAACACCCATTTATGATAAAAACCCTGCAGAAAGTAGGCATAGAGGGAACTTACCTCAACATAATAAAGGCCATATATGACAAACCCACAGCCAACATCGTTCTCAGTGGCGAAAAACTGAAAGCATTTCCTCTAAAATCAGGAACAAGACAAGGTTGTCCACTCTCACCACTATTACTCAACATAGTTTTGGAAGTTTTAGCCACAGAAATCAGAGAAGAAAAAAATAAAAGGAATCCAAACTGGAAAAGAAGAAGTAAAGCTGTCACTGTCTGCAGATGACATACTATACATAGAGAATCCTAAAGATGCTACCAGTAAACTACCAGAGCTAATCAATGAATCCGGTAAAGTGGCAGGATACAAAATTAATGCACAGAAATCTCTGGCATTCCTATACACTAATGATGAAAAATCTGAAAGAGAAATTAAGGAAACACTCCCATTTACCACTGCAACAAAAAGAAAAAAATATCTAGGAATAAACCTACCTAAGGAGACAAAAGAACTGTATGCAGAAAACTGTAAGACACTGACGAAAGAAATTAAAGATGATACACAGATGGAAAGATGTACCATGTTCTTGGATTGGAAGAATCAACACTGTGAAAATGACTCTACTACCCAAAGCAATCTACAGATTCAATGCAATCCCTATCAAACTACCAATGGCATTTTTCACAGAACTACAACAAAAAATTTCACAGTCTGTATGGCAACATAAAAGACCCTGAACAGCCAAAGCAATCTTGAGAAAGAAAAACAGAGCTGGAGGAATCAGGCTCCTGGACTTCAAACTGTACTACAAAGCTTCAGTAATCAAGACAGTATGATACTGGCACAAAAACAGAAAAAGAGATCAATGGAACAGGACAGAAAGCCCAGAGATAAACCCACGCACAAATGGTCACCTTATTTTTGATAAAGGAGGCAAAAACATACAATCGAGAAAAGATAGCCTCTTCAATAAGTGGTGCTGGGAAAACTGGACAGCTACATGTAAAAGAACGAAATTAGAACACTCCCTAACACCATACACAAAAATAAACTCAAAATGGATGAAGGACCTAAATGTAAGGCCAGACTCTATAAAAACTCTTAGAGGAAAACATAGGCAGAACACTCTATGACATAAATTACAGCAAGATCCTTTCGACCCACCTCCTAGTGAAATGGAAATAAAAACAAAAATAAACAAATGGGACCTAATGAAACTCAAAAGCTTTTCTGCAGCAAAGGAAACCATAAACAAGACGAGAAAACAACCCTCAGAATGGGAGAAAATATCTGCAAACGAAGCAACTGACAAAGGATTAACCTCCAAAATATACAAGTAGCTCATGCGGCTCAATATCAAAAAAAAACTCAAACCAAAAATGAGTAGAAGGCCTAAATAGACAGTTCTCCAAAGAAGATATACAGATTGCCAACAAACACATGAAAGGATGCTCAACATCACTAATCATTAGAGAAATGCAAATCAAAACTACAATGAGGTATCACCTCACACCAGTCAGAATGGCCATCATCAAAAAATCTACAAACAGGGCTTCCCTTGTGGCGCAGTGGTTGAGAGTCCGCCTGCCGATGCAGGGGACGCGGGTTCGTGCCCCGGTCTGGGAGGATCCCACATGCCGCGGAGCGGCTGGGCCCGTGAGCCATGGCCGCTGAGCCTGCGCGTCCGGAGCCTGTGCTTCGCAACGGGAGAGGCCACAACAGTGAGAGGCCCGCGTACCGCAAAAAAAAAAAAAAAAATCTACAAACAATAAATGCTGGAGAGGGTGTGGAGAAAAGGGAACCCTCCTACACTGTTGGTGGGAATGTAAACTGATACAGTCACTACGGAGAACAATATGGAGGTTCCTTAAAAAACTAAAAACAGAACTACCGTATGACCCAGCAATCCCACTACTGGGCGTATACCCTGAGAAAACCATAATTCAAAGAGTCATGTACCACAATGTTCATTGCAGCACTATTTACAATAGCCAGGACATGGAAACAACCTAAGTGTCCATCGACAGATGAATGGATAAAGAAGATGTGGCACATATATACAATGGAATATTACTCAGCCATAAAAAGAAACGAAATTGAGTTATTTGTAGTGAGATGGATGGACCTAGAGTCTGTCATACAGAGTGAAGTCAGAAAGGGAAAAACAAATACCATATGCTAACACATATATATGGAATCTAAAAAAAAAAAAAAAAATGGTTCTGAAGAACCTAGGGGCAGGACAGGAATAAAGACGCAGATGTAGAGAATGGACTTGAGAGACACGGGGAGGAGGAAGGGTAAGCTGGGATGAAGTGAGAGAGTGGCATGGACATATATATACTACCAAATGTAAAACAGATAGGTGGTGGGAAGCAGCTGCATAGCACAGGCAGATGGGCTTGGTGCTTTGTGACCACCTAGAGGGGTGGGATAGGGAGGGTGGGAGGGAGGGGATATGGGGATATATATATATATATGTATAGCTGTTTCACTTTGTTATAAAGCAGAAACTAACACACCATTGTAAAGCAATTATACTCCAATAAAGATGTTAAAAAAAAAAGGAATCTCTGATTCCAGAAGACACTTCGAGATATAAGAACAAATAATGAGCAAAGGAAAAAGGTAATCATGTATGTAAATCTAAACAAAACTTGATTATATAAAATAGTTACAATGTTTTAATTGTGATATCATAAAAAGAGAACAAAAGCATTGATAAAATGGCTATTGTGTCAGGGCAGGTAAGAAGTTAAAATATTCCTTACCGGACTTCCCTGGTCGCTCAGTGGATAAGAATCTGCCTGCCAATGCAGGGGACACGGGTTCGATGCCTGGTCCGGGAAGATCCCACATGCCGTGGAGCAACTAAGCCCACGCGCCACAACTACTGAGCGTGCGCTCTAGAGCCCGAGTGCCACAACTACTGAGCCCGCGTGCCTAGAGCCTGTGCTCAGCAACGAGAGAAGCCACTGCAATGAGAAGCCCACGCAACACTACTAAGAGTAGCCCCTGCTTGCCGCAACTAGAGAAAGCCTGTATGCAGCAATGAAGACCCAACGCAGTGAAAAAAAAAAAAAAGAAAAATTCCTTACATTAACTGCTGAGTTAACTGAGCATTAAAAAATTTCTAGGGAAACCACTAACGGAACAGCAGTAGAGTATATAACTTCAAAATTAGCAAAGAAAAAATGCAATCTAAAAGAAAATAACAAAGGAGGGAAAAAAGCTTAACAAATGGGACAAACAGAAAGCACAAAATAAGATGGTGGAAATAATTACAAGGGTTATGAGGCTACAAAAGAATACAGGATGCTATGGGAAAATATGAGACCGAAACTCAATTTTGGTGGTAATTAGTAAGAATGCATGTGTTATGTCTGTGTGCATCCAATTTAGGAGGTGTGGGGTTGGTTTTTCTTAGAGAAGTGATGTTTAAATGGAGACCTGAAGAAAAACCAAGTAAAATTTATTTAGAAAAAATTGGTGTGGGTAGGGGGTAGAGTGGCTTCTACACAGAGGCAAAAGCATGTACAAATGTTCTGAAGCCAGAGTATATGACATTCAAGAAACAGAGAAAACCAATATGAAGACTAAAGAAAGGTGCAAGATGAGACTGAATAGATAGGTAGGATCTGGATCTTGGTGAGTTTAGGATTTTACAGTTTATCCTAAGGACAGTTCAAAGCCATTAAAGTGTGTGTGTGTGTGTGTGTGTTTTGTTTTGTTTTGTTTTTTAAGTGTTTTTAAGCAGATGAGTGATATGGCTTTGATTTGGAATTTTAAAAAACCACCTGTTTCGTCTATCCCTAGAGTTAGAGAAGGTTAGATCAGAAGGGACGTGAATCATTTAGATATGTTTTATTCTTCAGGTTTACTAAAATATGGTATCTTCTCAAGCATGGAACATAACATTTTCTTCCATATGTCTTCAGCCTTGGAAAACAAAAGTTCAGCATAGAAAAACAAGATGGATAATTTTATTGCCTTCATTAGCAGATATGGAAATATCTTCTGAATTGATATTTAAAAAAAAACAAACTATTCAGTATTTTCCTAACAGAGTAACAACAAACTTCATTTATAAACAGCGTAGTTTATAATACGTGATATCATAAAATGATACATTGCTCTTTTAATTATAGTTTAACATCTCAGCTGACAGTGTCACCTACCTTAATCTCAGCCAAGAAACCAGACTAGAATGGCAGCAGCAGCAACAAAGGATACTTAATAACAATTAAACATATCACTGAAATTTATATATTTCATTCAATGAAATATAAAATTTACCTGAAGCCTAGTTTATATGTCTCATACATAATTTATTTTTTAAAAAAATCTTATTCAATCTAGGAGACATGATTTCCAAAGTTTAGCCTACTGAGCAATGTGAAATAATAATTTCTTAAAAGTATTTTTAACTTAATCTGTTGCCAGTTAGCTTAAGGGAGAATAATTCTAAAAATGTCAAGACATTACAGGTCAGTGCAATAATTAATGTTCATCATGACACAATGTTCCATATGTTGTTTAAGAAAGTATAACGATATTTCAGGATAATTTCCATCCAATATGTTTAAAATAAGAAATTTCACTGCTAAAAACCCATAAATCCAATGATCAAGTATCAGTTCTCAGTTCAGCTGTCAATAGCATTTGAAAATAGTGAAGATTTTTAATCCAGTAAATCCAATATGTCATATATCATACACGCCCTGGGGATACAAAAGTGAATACACAGGTTCCTGCGCCCAAAGGTTGATTACAGTGGGGAGATAAACACGGAAACAATTACAATGAAGTGAGAAATTTACTATAATGAAGATTCTACCAGAATATTCACTGGACCTCATGGTAGACAACACCACCACCAAGGCCAATAAAGTGCTGCTCTTTCATCTCTGCCCACATTTGATCTTGTTTTGTACAGAACTGGTAAATTCTTCATGGTTGTCACAATAATGATAAAGGTCCGTAAGTTGCAAATTTCTTCCTGTACTTTGGAATTCAGGAGAAGCTTTTACTTTGGGCCCAGATTAAAATCGAAAAAAAATTATTTTTGGTTATGCTAATGTTATTTCTACCTGTTTTTTAAGCTACTGCTCCAGGACAAAAGAATTCATAACTTACTTTCTCCCAGTTTCTGAGGCTCAGAGTATTTATACAAATCTGCAGAAATGAAAGTGCACATAGAAATCTCTCTAATATTTGAAATACCTGGTTAGAAGGTACAATGGAGAGGCAAATAGGAATGTATCTCTCAGGGCAACAATATTTTAAGTCAGTCTACAGTTTGTGGAAGAGAGGACAAGGAAAATGAGAAGTATGGAAACTGATTTATGAAGAACAATTAGAGAAGCTATATAAAGATTAGCATGGAAACAGAAGTTTAGACAGACAAAATAGTTTCAACAAATATTTACAGCACTAATAATAAGTACAAGGAAAAATTTTCTCATATTGTTGCAGATGGAAAAGAAACCCCAAAACCCTAAAGGTTAGCATGGGAAAGAGAAGTCTGGAGATACAATAATTTCTACAAATATTTACAGTACTATTGAGTAAAATAATTACTGCAGATGGAAGAAATATAAAATGAAGGGTGGATGTTTCAGAGATAGGAGCTTAATTGTCAGAGCTGTCAAACAACGATTTTTTGCATGTACTTATTGTCAATCAGAGGTTGAATTACCATCTTTTATATGACAGAATAAAAGAACCCTATATTGGGATGAAAGCTGAGCAGGATATTCTTTTGAGCATCTTTTACTTTGCTTATTTGGTTATTCTGTAATCTTCTGATAACTGTTTTTGCCTATTTTTCTAAGGTGTCATGTTTTCCTCATTGGCTGTAGTTCTGTTTGATTAGCTAAATGGTTGTTAGTTACATCAGTTGTAAATACTGTCTCCAAATTTGAGGCTTGAATTTTCACTCTCTTCACAGTGACGTTTATAACACTTAAGTTTTACATTTTAGTACAAATTTACACAATTATTGCATGGATTGTTATTTCTGCATCTTAAGAAATTCTTCCTTATTTTAAATTCATTAAGATATAATCCTTTATCTTTTCTAACTTTTAGTTTTGCTTTTAACATTTAGCCCTTTAACCCAACTAAAATTACTTTTGTGAGCGGTGTAAGATAGGGATCCATTTTTTTCCCCCTCCAAGTGGGTAAGCAATTGCCCTGGAACTATTTACTGAACAGGCCATCATCCTGGTGATTTATAATGACATCTCTTCTGGGCTTGCTAATCTGTCCTAGTGACTTGTATATGGCCCATAGCACCCTGTTTGAATTATTATACAAAGTCTTGATATGTTTTAGAGAAGTCCCTCACCACCTTGACTTGGTAATTCTTGGCTCTTTTAAGTTTTACTCATAAATTTTATGATTGGCAAGTCATTTTTCACAATAAACCCTATCAGAATTTTGACTAGAATGACATTGAATTATTAAGTACATTAAAGATGAACTGCTATCTTCTAGAGTCTTCCCATTCATTTAAAATATAATCACTCATTTTGGGAGTCTTCTTTTATAACCTTCAATAAAGTTTTATAATGTTCTCCGTAAGGTCTTAGTTTATTAGCTTCAATCTTAGGTGTTTTAATGTTTTTCCTGCCTTTGTTGCTATTGTAGAAGATTTTTTAAAAACTGGATTTTCTAATTGGATGTTATCATACTAATCTTGTGAGTAGTACCTTTTCTGAACTCTTTCATCAGTTCTAAAACTTTACATAGATATTCTTTCATATTTTCTATATACACAATCATACTGTTTGTAAGTAACCACAATTTTGTTCATTCTTTCCTTATAACCTATTACTTATTATTGCTTACTTTCATATTTCTTTTTTTCTCCTCACGTTACATGAGTCAAGACGTCTCATAAAATGTTGAAAATTTTTATCATGTCTGTTACTTTAAATCATTTGGTTATGATGTCCCTCATAGCAGAAGTACTCATCTATTCTTGGGGTGATAAGCATTTTTTATAATAAATGTGTCAGCTTTTGTAAATTTTTTCTGTATCTATTAGGATGATATGGCTGATTTTTTTTTGTAATGTGTAAAATCATAAAGGTGTCTCAAATGCAGAATCATCTGTGCTTCCCCACAGATGATTTATAATGTTTTTATGATTTATAATTTATATAAACATTTATAATGTTTATAAACATTTATAATTTATAAAAACATTTATAATGTTTTTATAATTCACTATATTCAATTTGCCAACATTTTGTTTAGAATTTTTGTACCTAGGTTTGTAAATAAGACTAGCTTGCAAATTTTCTTTCTTTTGCTATCTATGCCTTGTTTTGATAAAGATTATATCAATATTTCTCTTTTCTATTCTTTAAAATAGTCTGTAAAAGATAAGAATTACCTACTGCCTTAAGGTTATATAAAGTTACCTGTAAAACCATTTGGGATTAATAATTTTATAGATTTATAGGTCAGACAATCCATAAATTATCTACATTATTTATGGCTAGATTATCTACTGGATTTACAGATTACAGCATCTAATCTGAATAAAATAAATCACAAAATGAACAAATGACTTAAACGAGTATTGTTGCAAAATTACAGTGAGAATAATGTGAAAAAAGTTAGCACTAGCAAATAATAGACAAACAAAGGCAGAACTAATCCTGCTACTACTAGTATGAGCATTTTACTAATTATACTATAAGGTATGAACAGTGAAGTCAGTCCAAAAGTTTTTTTAGTTCTTAAGAAACCATTTGAAATAAGGATTTATACCTTGTATTATTACTAATGAAACGCTCCAAAGTCTACATTGTGTAATAAGATACTGGGGGTGAAGTCACCACGATTAGCAAGACATTTAAAAATTGTTTACAACATCTTTATTTCAACCTTAAAAATTTTAATTTGTGGAAATATTAGTACATATAAGGTACTGGTGTGTATAGGTACACACATACATGTGCTACATTAAAAAAAATTTGGTATGCAAGTAGACAAAGCTAGAGCTTACCAATCTATACCACGGCAGAATAGTTTTATAAAAGAAAATCTGATTTGTTACTCTCTGCTTAAAGAAACCTAGCAGCTTTCTAGGGCCCTAAGAAAAGTCAAAATCCTTACTATTTCCTGCATGGCTTTCTCACAATCTTACCCCTACCTATTTCTTTAGCCTCACCTATTACCATTCTCTCCCATGCTTTATACACTACAAGCCACACTAAACTAAATGACTTTTCAGCCTCAGAATGTTAACATATATATTTGTGCACTTTGTCTAGAACATCAAAATAATTTAAATAAGTAACTACATTACTTATTTTCTATATATACTTGGGTCTGCCTTATTACTTAAATTCATAGAATCACAGAATGTAAGGACTGGAAATTTACTTTTAAAATGTCATCTATTCCAACCACTCATCTGATGCTTTTGAATGCCTCTAATGATAAGGCAACCAGGGAATCTTTTCCCCTTTCCCCTTTAAAAAAAATGTCTGATCTTTAGAAATATTCTTTCTTATATGGACCTGAAATCTGTTTCCACCTAACTTCTAGGTAGCGATCCTAATTCTACTCATTGGGCCATTCAGAGAAAGTTCAGTCCTACTTTAGTGGAAGAGCCATACAAATATTTACAGATAACTACCATGTTACTTCCAAGCCTTCTCTTCTGTGGTGGTAGGGAACAGGAGGTAGAGAGTAGGGAGAGACTAATGTCTGAGTATCTTTTATGAGTTGGTGACTTTATATTTAACTTTCATATTGCTCCAATGGGTTTGTTATTATTATTGCCAAGTAACAAATGAGGAAATTAAAGCTCTGATAGGTAAAGTTAACTATTCATGTAACTTAAGTAGCAGAGCTGGGATTTCAACCACAAGTCTGTCACAGATACCAAAGCCTATGTTTTAGTCTCTTTAGAACACTGAACTGCCTCCCACAAAGGAGAAGAGATATAAGAGGGTATGAAACATGGAAAAGCAAGACAAACAAAAATTCTAAAAATCCCATGCTTTCTAACTTCCAAAATTCAATGTATTGATATATTTTTGTCCTTAAGACTTACATCAAAATCATCTTCAACATTTCTTTCTCTGTCTTATAACCTACCTAATTATTATCTCAAATTTCTCAGATCTTACTACATAAATGAACTCAAACAACCTACAATTAGGGAAGCAAAAAGAGAAAAGTATTTCCATATTTCAGCCTCTCTCAATTTTAATGTCTTACACAGTGAAAAGATTATCTTCTTTAAACACTGACTAGTGTACTCTTCTTTACAGTCTCCAACACCACATTGCCTTCTGCAATCAAACTTAATGCTGACATTTTTTCTGGCTTTGAGGCCCGACAACACTATCCTTAACTTGTATTAACAAAAGCTACTTGTTCTCTCTTCTCCAGGCAAACACTTGTTTGGCATCCTCCACAAGCACTTTAAGGTCTTCCTTCTTTTCCTCTGAGAATCACAACTCTTCCTTCAGTTAACAATTAGATAAGACCAATACCGCCTCATCATTCATGCTTCTTATGAAAAATGTATCTCCATATAGTTAATTATATTTATCCCATGCATTAACTTTTCTCTTTCCCTAGTTACATCATAAACAACTGAATACAAGTCATCTATTTCTTTTTATCTTTCACCTAAGTGCAAAAAACTGAACAGCAAGTGCTTAATGAATGTTCTCAGCTGTACATTACAAAAATACATTTTTATCATATATATCTTTTTATTTGTACACTTTCCTTTTAGGTTGCTTGCTAGAATTCTTTCACCATACACTTTACTGTGAAAAAACATTGAGAGAAACTCTCACTTCCAGTTTTATAAACAAAGTCAAATGTAATACAAAAGCTCTAATTCAGCACTTCTCTCTAGTCCATACTACATAGGTTAATTACAAGTAATATTACTTCCGAAGTAAATTTCTCTGTGAATATAAGGTTATATATATTTAAGAATACTAAAACATAAAATTATATGTCACACACACACATACACACACATACCACACACATACACACAAATCTTACCTTGCTGAGTATTTTGTTCTTGCATTCGATTCACAGTGAGGTCTAAGGGGCCTTCCTGCTCTTCCTGAAGGGAGTTTTCTGCTTGATTCATTTGGATACTCTTACATATTAGACTTGGTCCAATTGAACCATTTCTATTCTCTTGAATTTTACCACTTTTTGAAATATACTCAATTGCAAACTGACGTATCATCTTTTTCATTAATTCCTGAGCAACTAGGGGAATGTTAGGATCACAGTTCTGAGGAAGATCTAGGGAAGAAATAAATATAATAAGAATTAAAAAAGAGAATGCAAAATACCTATGTTTAAATTTATCTTAATTACAAATTAATGATTTCACAAGTCTCAGATTCAGTCCATAATTGCAAATGGTTTCTAGGACTTAGCAACAAAAACCTTGTTGGTTTAATTAGTATTATGAGAATATATCAACCCCAAACTTGGCATTTTTAATTGTTTCTTAAAAATAAATATTTTTGGTCCCAAACTAAAATATAAACAACTAGACATAAAAACAAACAGCTTATTTTCAGAGTTTTAATTCAAATGTATTCTACAAGATACTAAGACACTTAGTATGTGAACATAAATTGTATATATAAGTAACCAAGCAAGTTTTAACCTAATAGAGTAGGTATACACATTAACTATTAAAGAAAATATCTAAACTCTGCAACTATTCATTACCATTAATTCTTCAATTCTGTCAAATGTGCACTTCATATATAGCCTAAATGTCATCATCAAGGATTTTTTTCTTTTTTCAATTTTTCATATTGAGAAATTTCAATCAGAAAGAAAAAAATAAAGAACACTACAATGACACAGACAGCCTCTACCAAGATTCAAGAATTGTTAGCATTCTGCCACATTCACCTTCTTTTTACTTTTATTGGTTTGCAGAACTACCGGAAAGTAAATTGCAGAATTATGAGATTTCACTCTTAAATATTTCAGTGCACATCTACTAAGATTCCCCTATAAAAACAGCAGTACCACTACTGAGGGTCTTAATCAGTCCTTGGTCCCAAAACATGTTGGTCAGCTACAACCAAAATAAAGGACAGCAGTCATATACAATTCTGCTTGAAACCTGTACAAGAGGTAAAAACAATTGAATGATTTTGTAAGAGGTGTGGAATAAAGATAGACCACTTATAAACACAGTATATAATAAGTAATAAATAGTTTTAATATTGGATGGTGGTGGCTTTTTTCACACACACACTACTGGCCTCACCCCAATCCTTTTATTTACTCTGCTCCTTCAGAGGCAGAATGATTGGTGAACTAGGAAGGATGACTAAGTGTATTTGGTTAGGCTCCATACTTCTTCCTCTTAGAAGTGGGCCTACTTCTAGAGATAACGGGTTGGCCAAAAAGTTTGTTTGGGTTCTTCTGTAAGATGTTATGGAAAAACCCAAACGAACTTTTTGGCCAAACCAACATGCTCCTCTGCTCCTTAAATGCCTCAACTCTTCCCCAGGCAGATCAGTGCTGTGTGAACAGGCCTGCCCTGATCCTGGGCTGTCTGAGACTGAAGGGTTGAGTCTCCTTAGTTTTGGGGTTCAGTATTAGATGGAGCAATTGTCTAAGAGATCTAAAGGCAAGTCCTCCAACTAGCATCTACTTTTATAGATCCATGATTCTAAAATGCAAGAAGATTAGAAAACATACTATTTAAAGGTGAGGAAAGGCAACAAAACTACCTCCACCATATCTGATAGCAAAATGTGACCTCAGCCGACATCAATCTGTTTATGGTCCTGCAGAAGTATCAATATATTTGATCACAGGGTGCTGTTTTGGACCTGCTGGAGATGTTACATAATAAACATCTCCATTACATTAGCTCTTT
This sequence comes from Aethalodelphis obliquidens, assembly GCF_003676395.1. NCBI lineage: Eukaryota > Metazoa > Chordata > Mammalia > Artiodactyla > Delphinidae > Aethalodelphis > Aethalodelphis obliquidens. Next base: position 31,130,667 of record NW_020837950.1, on the reverse strand, counting down.
CAAAACAAAGAACACTGAACTCTGAAAAAACATTTGAGAAGGGATTACGGGCCTATAAAAAAAGTAACATTATAGTCCTCACATTTATTCTTTGTTTAGAGCCCAGTAGGGAAGAGAGGTACTATTTGTTTCTGAGTACGAGAAAAAAAGACTTGGCTATACAGTTGAGCAATGAGCAACATGCGTTTGAACTGTGCGGGTACACACAGACATGGATTTTTTCCAATAAATACATACTACGGTACTGCACAGTCCATGGTTGGTCAGTCTGCAGATGTGGAACCCCGAGTATGGAGGGCCCGCTGCAAAGTTAGACTCATTTTTCACTGTGCAGAGGGTCAGTGCTCCTAACCCCCACGTTGTCCAAGGGTCAACTGTATATATCACATGCCCGTGGCTCATTTATTTTATAACTGGAGGTTTGTACCTCTTAATTTCCCCCTTCACCTATTTCATCCGCCAACACTCCTCCCCTCTGGCAACCACCTGTTTGTTCTCTGTAACTATGAGTCTGTTTTAGCTTAGTTTGTTTTTGTTTTGTTTCTGAGAGTCCACATATAAATGAGAATATACAACGCAAGGAATATGGTCAATAATACTGTATTAACTTTGTATGAGGACAGTTGCTTTCTAGACTTATTATGGTGATCATTTCATCATGCATGTAAATGTGAATCACTCCATAGTATACCTGAAACTACAGTAATATTGTCAACTGTATTTTAATGAAAAAAGAAAGACTTAGCTATAGATTGAAATCTTAGCCATCTTCCTGAATTCAGGCTAGTTACATACCCCTCCGTGTTTTAGTTTCTCTGTTCATAAAAATGGAAATGATAATAGAACCTTGGTAGTCATAATAAGTCTTGCTCACAGGATATTTTAAAGTTATATGAGATTGTAGATAAAATACTGAACTCCTGTACTTGTCATTTTAATAGCTGACATTTACTCCACTGTTATCTTAGGTTATAGTGAAAATAACAGAAACAAAAAGATGCAGGCCAAGCAGTTACATTTTACGTAAATCATAAAATGTCAAATAAGTAAAAATATTAACTAACTAGGTTAATATGTAAAATTATTAACTAGCTGGGAAAACACAAAGGACATAATTTCTAAGCCCATGTGATATACTGTGCTCCAGAATAGATAGTATTAGCACATGTAACCCAACTAAAGTGATTTGTAACAAAATGAGAAATTTCCATGTTACACATAAGGATTCCCAATTTACACCATTTCTTGACTATTACTTCCAGGAATCCTTGAAGGCATCTGTGAACACTCTTTTCCATCTTTTTTCAAACCTAATCTTGCTTTGAATTATGTGTTAAAAGGAGATACTGATTTACTTCTAGGTATTTTGGTTAATTATCCTGTAATGTATTGGCTACTATCACTTTATCAATTCAAAATAATTATATTTATCAAAAAACAACAGAAATATGATCAGACATATCATGTGACTAGGGCTATACTTTAGAATTGAGTTTAGAGCTAAGTTTAAAGCCGAATAGATAATGCTACTTTATTCTATTCATCTACTCAGTTTTTGTTTATATTGGGAATAAGTCTATGTGTGAGACCAAAGGACGTGGCAAAAAACAAACAAACAAGATAAAAAAGAGAAAGAGACAAAGAAAATGCTGCTCAGCTGCTGATTAGTGAGCCTTCTAGAATACTTGTGCAAATTATCAAAACTATAAAAAAAAACTGAATTAACTAAAGATCTAGGCCAGGGATATAAACTCAGATAGTTTCAAAATTCAGGCAACTCACAAACCCTGGGCTAGAAGAGAAAATATGTTGCCAAATGGAAATGGTATGCCCCAAGAAGATAGAAATAATTTATTTTTGCCCTATCTCTTCATTTTCCAAATTTATCTAATTCAAGAGTTTAGCAAGTTGTTTGTAGTAGCCAGTTTCAAGATGGTCCTTAATGATTCCCACTCCCACCTCCTGGTTTCCAGGGTTGTGTAGTCCCTTCCACATTGTATTAAGGGTGGAATGTGTGATTAATAATAACATACTGCAGAAGTGTATGTCACTTCCAAGATTAGGGTATAAAACAATATGGTTTCTACCCTGGATACTCTGAATACTGGTGTTCGCTGTGACCCCCACCCACACTATTCTGTCCTCTTGCTCTCTCATCACTCACTCTGGAGAAAGCTGTCCTGTGAGCGGCACTGAGGAGGCTCACAAGGAAAGGAACTGAAGTCTCCTGCAAACAGCCAAATGACTGAACTGGGAAGAAGATTCTCAAGACCAATCAACTCCCAAATGACTGAAAAGGAAAACAACACAGCAAAAGTTATGTGATGAAGCTAAAGCAGTGCTTAGAGAGCAATTTATAGCAATAAACACATATATTAAAAAAAAATTCAACCCAGTAACCCAATAACCTAACCTTCCTCCTTAAGAGAAAACGAATCAAAAATTAAACCCAAAGCAAGCACAGAGAAGAAAATAAATAAAAAGTTAGGGCAGAAAAAAATAAGATAGAGAATAGAAAGACAACAGAGAAGAGCAATAAAACCAAAAGTTGGTTCTTTGAAAAGATCAAAAATTTGACCAAGAATAAAAACCAGAATAGACTTAAGTTTGTAAAATCAGAAATGAAGGAAGCATTATCAGCATTAACATTAAAGGTAATCAAGAAATACTACCAAAAAAAAAAAAAAGAAAAAAGAAAAGAAAAAAGCTATACATCAACACATTAGGTATCCTAGATGGAATGGCCAAATTGCTAGAAAGACACAAACTATCAAACTCACTCAAGAAGTAACAGTAAAACCTGGACCTGCAAGTAAAAAGACTGAATTAGTAACCAAAAATCTTGCCACAAAGAAAAGCCCAGGGGCAAACAGATTTACTGGTGAATACTATTAGACATTTAAAGAGGAATGAAAACCAATCCTTCACAAACTCCAAAACAAGAGATGAGAACACTTCCCAACTCATTCTATGAGGGCAATATTAGCCTGATACCAAACCTGGACAAAGAAATTACATGAAAAGAAAACTACTAAACGAAATGAAAACTATCCATTATGAATAGACAAAAATCCAGTTGACCCTTGAGCTACATGGGTTTGAGCTGTGCGGGTCCACTTATATGTGGATTTTTTCAACAGTAAATACTACAGTACTACACAATCTGTGACTGGTTGAATCTCTGGATGTGGAAATGCAAATACAGAGGGCTGACCATAAGTCATACACAGATTTTCAACTGCATGAGGGGCCAGCCCCTATCCATCACATTGTTCAAGGGCCAACTCTCCTATCACACAGAAACAGGCAACACATAAAAAGGATTATACAATAAGACAAGGTTGTCCACGCTCACCATTATTATTCAACATAGTTTTGGAAGTTCTAGCCATAGCAATCAGAGTAGAAAAAGAAATAAAAGGAATCCAAATCGGAAAAGAAGAGGTAAAGCTGTCACTGTTTGCAGATGACATGATACTATACATAGAGAATCCTAAAGATGCTATCCGAAAACTACTAGAGCTAATCAATCAATCTGGTAAAGTGGCAGGATACAAAATTAATGCACAGAAACAAAATTAATGCACAGAAATCTCTGGCATTCCTGTACACTAATGATGAAAAATCTGAAAGAGAAATTAAGGAAACACTCCCATTTACCACTGCAACAAAAAGAATAAAATACCTAGGAATAAACTTACCTAAGGAGACCAAAGACCTGTATGCAGAAAACTGTAAGACATTGATGAAAGAAATTAAAGATGATACAAACAGATGGAGAGATATACCATGTTCTTGGATTGGAAGAACCAACATTGTGAAAATGACTCTATTCCCCAAAGCAATCTACAAATTCAATGCAATCCCTATCAAACTACCAATGGCATTTTTCACAGAACCAGAACAAAAAATTTCACAATTTGTATGGAAACACAAAAGACCCCGAATAGCCAAAGCAATCTTGAGAACGAAAAACGGAGCTGGAGGAATCAGGCTCCCTGACTTCAGACTATACTACAAAGCTACAGTAATCAAGACAGTATGGTACTGGCACAAAAACAGAAATATAGATCAATGGAACAGGATAGAAAGCCCAGAGATATACCCACGCACAAATGGTCACCTTATTTTTGATAAAGGAGGCAAGAATATACAATGGAGAAAAGACAGCCTCTTCAATAAGTGGTGCTGGGAAAACTGGACAGCTACATGTAAAAGAACGAAATTAGAACACTCCCTAACACCATACACAAAAAGAAACTCAAAATGGATTAAAGAACTAAACATAAGGCCAGACACTATAAAACTCTTAGAGGAAAACGGCAGAATACTCCATGACATAAATCACAACAAGATCCCTTTTCACCCACCTCCTAGAGAAATGGAAAAAAACCCAAAAATAAACAAATGGGACCTAATGAAACTTCAAAGCTTTTGCACAGCAAAGGAAACCGTAAACAAGATGAAAAGACAACCCTCAGAATGGGAGAAAATATTTGCAAATGAAGCAACTGACAAAGGATTAATCTCCAAAATTTACAAGCAGCTCGTGCAGCTCAATATCAAAAAAACAAACAACCGAATCCAAAAATGGGCAGAAGACCTAAATAGACATTTCTCCAAAGAAGATATACAGATTGCCAACAAACACATGAAAGGATGCTCAACATCACTAATCATTAGAGAAATGCAAATCAAAACTGCAATGACATATCATCCCACACCAGTCAGAATAGTCATCATCAAAAAATCTACAAACAATAAATGCTGAAGAGGATGTGGAGAAAAGGGAACACTCTTGCACTGCTGGTGGGAATGTAAATTGATACAGCCACTTCAGGGAACAGTATGGAGGTTCCTTAAAAACCTAAAAATAGAACTACCATACAACCCAGCAATCCTACTACTGGGTATGTAACCTGAGAAAACCATAATTCAAAAAGAGTCATGTACCAAAATGTTCACTGTAGCTCTATTTACAATAGCCAGGACATGGAAACAACCTAAGTGTCCATCGACAGATGAATGGATAAAGAAGATGTGGCACATATACACAATGGAGTATTACTCAGCCATAAAAAGAAACAAAACTGAGTTATTTGTAGTGAGACAGATGGACCCAAAGTCTGTCACACTGAGTGAAGTAAGTCAGAAAGAGAGAAATAAATACCATATGCTAACTCATTGTGTGGAATCTGAAAAGAAAAAAAAACTGTTCCTGAAGAACCTAGGGGCAGGACAGGAATAAAGACGCAGATGTAGAGAATGGACTTGAGGACACCGGGAGGGGGAAGGGTAAGCTGGGACGAAGTGAGAGAGTGGCATGGACTTATATACACTACCAAATGTAAAACAGATAGCTAGTGGGAAGCAGCTGCATAGCACAGGGAGATAAGCTTGGTGCTTTGTGACCATCTAGAGGGGTGGAATAGGGAGGGTGGGAGGGAGACGCAAGAGAGAGGAGATATGGGGATATATGTATATGTATACCTGATTCACTTTGTTATAAAGCAGAAACTAACACACCATTGTAAAGCAATTATACTACAAAAAAGATGTTAAAAAAAAAAAGGATTATACATCAAGACCAAGAATCACAAGAATACAAGGTTAGTTCAACATATGAAAACCAATCAGGCAATGTAATGTAACGTATTAATAAAGAACAAAATCCACATAATAATCTCCACAGATGTAGAAAAGCACTTGATACCTTTTCATGATAAAAACAATGTACAAACTAGGAATAGAAGGAAACTACCTCAATCTACGAAAGAGCATCTATGAAAAATCTACAGATAACATCACACTTAATGGTGAAACATTGAAAGTTTCCCCCATAATATGAGAACAAGAGAAGGACTCTTGTCCTTGCTCTCATTACTTCTATTCAACATGTACTGGAGGTTCTAGCCAGTGCAATTAGGCAGGAAAAAGAAATAAAAGTAATTTGGATTGAAAAAGTAGAAGTAAAACTCTTTTTACAGATAACATAATGTTGTATATACAAATTTGTTAGGAATCCACACACACAAAATTTTAGAACTAGTAAGTTCAGCAAGGTTACAGGATGCCATATCAATATACAAAAATCAATTTTACTTCTATACAATGGCACTAAACAATTCTAAAAGGAAATAATTAAGAAAATAATTCCATTTACAACAGTATTAGGAAGAAAAGACTTAACAGGAATACGTTTGACAAAACATAAATAAACAGAAATACATCCTGTGTTCATGAACTGGAAGGCTTACTATTGTTACATGATAAGAACTCCCCAAATTGATCAACAAATTCAACACAATCCCTATCAAAACCCTAGCTGGCATTTTTTTTTTTTTTTTTTTTTTTTTTTGCGGTACGCAGGCCTCTCTCACTGTTGCGGCCTCTCCCATTGCGGAGCACCGGCTCCGGACGCACAGGCTCAGCGGCCACGGCTCATGGGCCCAGCTGCTCTGCAGCATGTGGGACCCTCCCGGACCGGGACACAAACCCGCATCCCCTGCATCGGCAGGCGGACCCCCAACCACTGCGCCACCAGGGAAGCCCCTAGCTGGCATTTTTGTATAAACTGACAAGGTGATTCTAAAAAGCATACTGAAATGCAAGGAATCCAGAATAGCCAAAATAATCCTGAAAAAGAACTAAACTGGAGGATTAGCAATTCCTGATTTCAAAACTTACTATAAAGTATAATAATCAAGCCTAGGTGTTAATGTCCTAAGGATAGACATATAGATTAATAGAGTAGAACTGAGCCCCAAGATAAACCATTAATCTATTTTTGATAAGAGTACCAAGACAATTCAGTGGGGGAAATCATTGTCTTTTCAACAAACTATGCTAGGACAACTAGATATTTACATGCAAAATAATGAAACTGGGGCTTCCCTGGTGGCGCAGTGGTTGAGGGTCCACCTGCCGATGCAGGGGACACGAGTTCGTGCCCCGGTCTGGGGAGATCCCACATGCCACGGAGCGGCTGGGCCCGTGAGCCATGGCCGCTAAGCCTGCGCGTCCAGAGCCTGTGCTCCGCAATGCGAGAGGCCACAACAGTGAGAGGCCCACGTACCAAAAAAAAAAAAATAATAATAATAATAATAATAATGAAACTGGACCTTCACCTCATACCATATAGAATAATTAACTCAAAATGCATCAATGACCTAAATGTAGGAGCTAAAACTATAAGAATCTGAAAGAAAACATACATGTAAATCTTCATGGCCTTAGATTAAGGCAATGATTCCTTAGATTCGACACTAAAACACAAGCAACAAGAGAAAAAAATAGATATAATGAACTTGATTAAAATTTAAAACTTCTGTACTTCAAAGGACACTAAGTGAAGAGAGTCCACAGAATAGGAGTAAATATTTACAAATCACATGTCTGATAAGGGTCTACTGTCCAAGTATATAAAGAACTCTTATAACCCAACAATAAAAAGACAAATGCCCAAATAAAAAAACAGCAAATGATTTGAGTAGACATTTGTCCAAAGAAGATATTACTAATGACCAGTAAGCACATGACAAGTTGATTAACATCATTAGTCTTTAGGGAAATGCAAATCAAAAGCACAATGAGATACCATTTCACACCTTGAAGGAGAATTATAATAAAAAGTGCAGATAACAAGTGCGAGTGAGAATGTGGAGAAATCTGAGTCCTCATACACGGTAGGTGGGAATGTAAAATGGTGCAGCCATTTTGGAAAATAATTCTGAAAACACATTAAAAAATGTAAACACAGAATTACCATATGACCCAGCAAATTCCACCTCTAGGTATATAACTACGAAAACCGAAAACATATGTTCAATCAAAAGTATGTATGGGGCTTCCCTGGTGGCGCAGCGGTTGAGAGTCCGCCTGCCAATGCAGGGGACGCGGGTTCGAGCCCTGGTCCGGGGGGATCCCACATGCCGCGGAGCAACTGGGCCCGTGAGCCACAGCTGCTGAGCCTGCGCGTCTGGAGCCTGTGCTCCGCAACAAGAGAGGCCGCGATGGTGAGAGGCCTGCGCACCGCGATGAAGAGTGGCGCCCGCTCGCCACAACTGGAGAAAGCCCTCGCACAGAAACGAAGACCCAACACAGCCAAAAACAAATAAATAAATAAAGGCAAGAACCATTTCCTTTATATTTAAAAAAAAAAAAAAAGTATGTATGAATGTTCACAGCAGCATTATTCACAACAGCCAAAAAGTAGAAACAACCCAAATGAATGTCAACTGGTGAATGTATAAATAAAATGTGGTATATCCATACAATAATTATTCAATCATAGAAAGAAATGAACTGATGCATGTTATAACAAGAATGAACCTCAAAAACATGCTAAATGAAGGCTGCACATAGTGCAATTTCATTTATATGAAATGTTTAAAACAGGCAAATCTACAAAGAGAGAAATCTATTAGATTAGTGGTTGCCAAAGCCTGGAGAAGAGTAAGAGAATGATGAGTGAGTGTTCATCTAGTAATGGGTTTCTTTTTCAGGGTGAAGAAAATGTTCTGGAATCAGACAGCGGTGATGGTTGCAAAACTTTGTTAATGAGTGTACTAAAAACCACTGAATTTTATACTTTAAAAAAGTGAATTTTATTGTATGTGAATTATAACTCAATTTAAAAAAATAGGAAGAAAGGATAAATTAGAAAGTGGAACTTAGAGCCCAGAAGGCAGATTCAAGAGCCATAAAGAATTTTTCCTTAAGATCTAATCGAATAACTTCCAACATTTGCCCAGCTGGATTTCAGGATTGCTATGGAACAGTGACCCCTGTGTGCACCCCATTTTGCCATTTTTGAACAAGAGTGTTTACAGTGGTTATCCTATGCCTATCCTAACATTGTATGTTGGGTGTGTGTGAGCAAGTAATTTGCCTTTTTACTTTTAAAGGTCTACAGATCAAGAGAAACTATATTTGAAGTGCTATACCAAAGGAACTACACTCAAGGAACTTCATTTGTATCTGAAACTGAGTTAGATAACAAGAGTGTGGTCTCTGAGATGATGTTGTAATAAGATAAGACTTTTGGAGGTCTTGGGCAGGGGTGAGTGTATTTTACATATGGGAGAGATGTGAATCACCAGAACCAACTGATTCCAAATTCCTTGTATTCACTCCTTTGTTCAGTATTCTTCCACACTCATAGGTAGCATATAATGCTACTATTTACCTAGAGAGAGAGTTGCTCTTAGGACCAATCTAAGAATATCTGTGTAGGCTGTCTCAATTATGAGACTGTCAAAGTGGATAATATTGGTCACTAATCCAACAAAAATTTTAAAGACCAGGATGATGGTATTTTTCTTATCTTCTCTTTCTCCAAAATCCATTTCCCTTCTCTCCATGTTTGATATGTATTAACAATTAATACTTGTAGCACTTTATTTAACATGAAGACTTCTGACACACATTGGTATCATTTAATGACAAATATCATATTAGTGCAGATAATGATATAACGAAAGAAGGAAAGCATAGTTCTACTGAACCACTTATGGTGTACAGTTGTTGCCCTTGCCTCCTATTCTTCCCCAAATATTTTTTTTCTAAAAATTTCAATCTACAGAAAAGTTGAAAGAAGAGTACAATGTACTTCCACAAAATTTTACCTCTATAGATTCAACAACTATTGACATTTTGCGTCATTGGATTTACACATAAACTCACACACACAGGTTATTTATGGGTGAAGCATTTGAAAGTTGCAGATATCATGAAGCTTTAACTCTACTTAAGAAATAAAGAACAAGAACATTATGATACATAACTATAATGCCATCACCCCTTTCAAAAAATTTAACACAAAAAATATAGTCCCCAACTTTCCTCATTATCTCCTTTACAGCTTTTTCCTCCCCAATCTCAGGTTGCAATCTAGGATTACACATTGTATTTTTTTTAACATCTTTATTGGAGTATAATTGTTTGACAATGATGTGTTAGTTTCTGCTTCATAATAAAGTGAATCAGTTATACATATACATATGTCCCCATATCTCTTCCCTCTGGCGCCTCCCTCCCACACTCCCTATCCCACCCCTCTAGGTGGTCACAAAGCACCGAGCTGATCTCCCTGTGCTATGCAGCTGCTTCCCACTAGCTATCTATTTTACATTTGGTAGTGTATATATGTCCATGCCACTCTCTCACTTTGTCCCAGCTTACCCTTCCCCCTCCCTGTATCCTCAAGTCCATTCTCTAGTAGGTCTGCATCTTTATTCTCGTCTTGCCCCTAGGTTCTTCATGACCACTTTTTTTTTTTTTTAGATTCCATATATATGTGTTAGCATACGGTATTTGTTTTTCTCTTTCTGACTTACTTCACTCTGTATGACAGACTCTAGGCCCACCCACCTCATTACAAATAACTCAATTTCGTTTCTTTTTAAGGCTGAGTAATATTCCATTGTATATATGTGCCACATCTTCTTTAGCCATTCATCTGTTGATGGAAACTTAGGTTGTTTCCATGTCCTGGCTATTGTAAATAGAACTGCAATGAACATTTTGGTACATGACTCTTTTTGAATTATGGTTTTCTCAGGGTATATGCCCAGTAGTGGGATTCCTGGGTCATATGGTAGTTCTATTTGTAGTTTTTTAAGGAACCTCCATACTGTTCTCCATAGTGGCTGTATCAATTTACATTCCCACCAACAGTGCAAGAGGGTTCCCTTTTCTCCACACCCTCTCCAGCATTAATTGTTTGTAGATTTTTTGATGGCCATTCTGACCGGTGTGAGATGATATCTCATTGTAGTTTTGATTTGCATTTCTCTAGTGATTAGTGATGTTGAGCATTCTTTCGTGTGTTTGTTGGCAATCTGTATATCTTCTTTGGAGAAATGTCTATTTAGGTCTTCTGTCCATTTTTGGATTGGGTTGTTTGTTTTTTGATATTGAGCTGCATGAGCTGCTTATACATTTTGGAGATTAATCCTTTGTCAGTTGCTCCATTTGCAAATATTTTCTCCCATTCTGAGGGTTGTCTTTTCATCTTGTTTACGGTTTCCTTTGCTGTGCAAAAACTTTTAAGTTTCATTAGGTCCCATTTGTTTATTTTTGTTTTTATTTCCATTTCTCTAGGAGGTGGGTCAAAAAGGATCTTGGTGTGATTTATGTCATGGAGTGTTCTGCCTATGTTTTCCTCTAAGAGTTTGATAGTGTCTGGCCTTACATCTAGGTCTTTAATCCATTTTGAGTTTCTTTTTGTGTATGGTGTTAGGGAGTGTTCTAATTTCATTCTTTTACATTTAGTTGTCCAGTTTTCCTACCACCACTGTTCTCACACACTCGTACCAGATTTCTATGCAGGTTCTTGTAAGTAACTCTCGATGTTACATCAAACATTATAATGGCACACTGAGCTTGGATATAATAGCCATCTCTCAGTCCACCAAATTTCTCCTGACCAGCTGTATCCCATACATTGAACTGAATAGGTCCTTTGCTGGTATGGAACACAAGGGGATGGACCTCAACACCCAAGGTAGCTACATACTTCTTCTCAAATTCACCAGTCGGATGACGTTTCACAAATGTAGTTTTACCAGTACCACCATCACCAACCAATACAAGTTTGAACTGAACTTGGGGTTCTCCTTGGGCAGCCATTGTTATGTTACTCCTCCCGGCTGCCTCCCGCTGTCGCCACTGGGACGTCCCGATCCCCGGCCCCGCAACCCCTGCCCTGGCCCCCTTCTTACTTATTTTAGATCCACTTTACCGATCTAGGACTGAAAGTAACATGTTAATACACCTGAGGTGTTTGTCCTTTACTCTGAATTCTCTCAAGTTTCTGCTTTATGAAGTTCACTGCTATATTATTTGACACAGATATTAATAAATACTATTTATGAGTTAAGGCCCTTAACAAAGTTTTTTGTCCTCAAGACAACCAATGTAATTTGGTATGCAAGAGAAATATTTTGAGTACTTCACATTTAATTGTACAGAATATTTTTTAAAATGTCTAACCCAAGGGTTAAATTTTCATAAATTAAAACAATTTTATTCCTTCATCAGGGGCATTCTTAAGTGTAATAGCCCTTTTTTTTACTACAATGTGTGCAGTGCTGAAGAACACAAGGACTACTAGGTAGAGTTTAGTGCCACTGGTTTGACTCATGCTAGGGTACCAGTAATTTTAACCAACATTGCTCTTGCACCATCAGTTTTAAGGTCAACACAGCAAAAGTGGCAAATAACATCTTAGAATCATATTTTATAAAGTTTTGACCTTGCAGATTCCTTCAATGATTCTTAGAGACCCAAGAGTTCCATGTATCACTCTTGGAGAACCACCAAACTTAGTATATTTTTAACCCATAATAAATAGTACACTGGAAGGCAATATAGAAGAATGGTTGGAAATACATCATTGTAATCAGATACACCTGGAATCAAATTTCAGCTCTGCTGATTACAGGCTGTATAACGTTGTGTAAGTTACTTTATAAGCCATAATCTCTTTATCTGTAAAGCAGTTTTACTAATAGTGTCTAAAGGAGTTGCTTCAAGGATTAAATGAACTAATGTATAGAGAGTGCTTACCCAGTGCTTATCACATAGTCCTCAAAAAGAAGTAACCTAATTACATAATTTTTATATAATGCAACTATTTTCTAACAATCCCTATCAGGAGAAAAAAATTAAAGACAATAATTTGGGAAATCTCCCTAGACCAAAAACTTTAAAAATGAGCAAAATACTTGAAGCATTAAATTCCTAGAATTTTAGGATGTAAAATTTCAGATACCAGCAAATTTTGACATTTTCACTTTAATAGCCTTTTTAAAAAAATTGTTTTAACTTTATCTTTTCTATTTTATCTTTGCATATTATTTCACCAGTTTTGTTGATATCTTGTCTGCCTTTCTCCTAATTATTTAGGGTTACTTTATTTTATTTTGTATTTTATTTATTTATTTTTGGCTGCGTTGGGTCTTCATTGCTGCGCCTGGGCTTTCTCTAGTTGCAGTGAGCAGGCGTTACTCTTTGTTGCGGTGCGCAGGCTTCTTATTGTGGTGGCTTCTCTTGTTGTGGAGCACAGGTTCTAGGTGCGCAAGCTTCAGTAGTTGCAGCTCACGGGCTCAGTAGTTGTGGTTTGCGGGCTCTAGAGCGCAGGCTCAGTAGTTGTGGCACATGGGCTTAGTTACTCCGCAGCATGTGGGACCTTTCCAGACCAGGGCTCGAACCTGTGTCCCCTGCAATGGCAGGCGGATTCTTAACCACTGCACCACCAAGGAAGTCCCTTAGCGTTACTTAAAAAAAAAAAAAAAACTCCTTCACTTAGATGCTCCGCTGACTTACTAAATTTCCAATCTTTTGCTTAATATAAAAATTTAAGGCTATAAATCTCCTTCTATCAAATCCTATAAGTCTTATAAGCTTTAAAATATATTTTTAATATTATTTAGTGCCAAATATATTCTGATAGCCATTAGGATTCCTTCTTTATCCCATAAATTACTTAGAAATATAATATTTCCATATGCACAAACTTATTCCATGAAAGTTGTCTTTTTTGTTACTGACTGCCATCTTAACTGAACTGTATCAAGAAATATGGTCTGTGTGATATCAGTTTTTACATGTTGATAACTTCTTAATGGCACAAAATGCAGTCAGTTTTTATAAAATTTTGAGTATACTTGAAAAAATGTTTACAAGGTTTCAAAATTTGCAATGATTGGGTTTGGGGCTCCATGTATGTCCATAAACTCAAACTTATTAAAACTATGTTGTTCAAATCTTCTTTCTTCTCATTAACATTAGGTCTGTTGGACTTAACAAGATCTTAAACTCCCTATGATGTTCTCCTTGTACTTTTGATAATTTTTGCATCATATTTTCAGGCTGTGTTATTCTGACACACATATTCATTCACAACTGTCATGGTTTTCTGGTGAAACAGTACCTTTTATCATGATATAAAAATCCAATTAATTTTTAATATTTCTGTCTTCGTAAGTCATTATGCTTGATGTTATACATTGTTATGCATATTTGGTCAGGCTTTTACTAGTGTGTATTTTTTTCCAGCCTTTCACATTTTCAAGGAGTCTTTTATAAAGAACATATAGGTGGATTTGAATTTTTAATCTATCTAATAATCGATGTCTTAATTGGAGAACTCATACTACATCTATTTAAATAACTAATATTTCTATTTATTCCTATTTTTTGCTTTTATAGGTCCCAATTTTTCTTTTGAAAAAAATTTTCCATGTATTTTCCCTCTTCTACTGGTTTGAAACTAGTATCTCTAGAGCTATTCTTTCATTACTTAGCCCCAAAAATTTCAGATGTGTTATTTTTCCTTGTCAAGGAAAGTCTGAAGTTAATAAATATATTTGCTCTATTAAAAAGGGCTGTACAATGCTTTAATTCCACTCATACCACTCTAGGCTTACATGCTCTTGTTTTCAGGTATTAACAGGATTTATTAATCCCACAAGTAGCTATTATTTTTATTATCTTAGGCAATCAGTTTTTCTTTAGATTTACTTCAATGTTTACCAGTTCGTACTTTCATTCCTCCTTGCATTTCAGACTTTTTTTTCAAGATTGTTTTATTTCTTCCTCAAGTATAACCCTCAGAGGGTTTTTTGTTTTTGTTTTAAGTCTATTGGAGGTAAAGTTTCTGGTTTTTTCTTTCTTTTTTTTTTTTTTTTTTTGCGGTACATAGGCCTCTCACTGTTGTGGCCTCTCCCGTTGTCCCCTGCATTGGCAGGTGGACTCTCAACCACTGAGCCACCAGGGAAGCCCCTGTTTTCCGTTTTTTTAACCTGCAAAAAAATTTGTTTCTTGAAAGAGCTTTTACCAGATCCTAAGTTGATAGTCACTTTCTTTTGTAGGAGTCCATTTCAGCTTAGAAAGCAGCTGTCAGTCTTATTCAACTGTAAGTAATCAGTCCCGTACTTCTGGCTGTTATCAACATTTTCTCTTGCTCTGCAGTCTTCAACTAAGTCTGATGTGAATTTATTTTCACTCATCCTGTTAGGTAACACTAGGATCCCTGAATATGATTCATGTCTTTCATAAATTCTAGAAAATTCTCTGGTAGTATCTCTTTAAATATTGCCTCTCTTAAATTCTATTTAGAATCCCCACCTTAAATTCTGATTAGACACACAATACCTCATTTCACTATATTTTTCATGTCTCTTAGCATCTTTCAAATTTTTCATTTTGTTGCTGCATTTTTTGTGACTTCTTCAACCTTTCCAATTATCAATGACCCTCCCAAATGTAACTGGTTGTTTAAAACTTTCATTATGTTTTAAAATTTCATTATTATATTTTTCATTTTTAGACATTCTATTTGGTTATTTTTTATACATGTTGGGTAGTTTATGATAGTCTCTAGCTTTTACTCATGCTTTTAATTTTAAACTTCATATTTCTTTAAATAGATTAAAACATACCCTTTTTATATTCTTATCTTTTAATTACAAAATCCAGTCTTTGAAGGTTGGTTCTGGTTCTTTATTATTTCTGCCAACAATTATAAACTGTTTGCTTATGTGTTTTATGATTTATTTTATTTTGGGGGGAAT
This sequence comes from Aethalodelphis obliquidens, assembly GCF_003676395.1. Classification (NCBI taxonomy): domain Eukaryota; kingdom Metazoa; phylum Chordata; class Mammalia; order Artiodactyla; family Delphinidae; genus Aethalodelphis; species Aethalodelphis obliquidens. Next base: position 31,115,089 of record NW_020837950.1, on the reverse strand, counting down.
GAATTCATTTTTTAAAGAACTTTATATTTGGGACTATTTTGAAAACAAAGATGATTAAAAAAGTTTTTTTTATTGTGGTAAAATACACATAAAATTTACCATCTTAACCATTTTAAGTGTATAGTTTAGTTCAGTGGTATTATATACATTTATAATGTTGTGCAACCTTCAGCACTATCCATCTCCATAATTTTTCATCTTACAAAACTGAAACTATACCCATTAAACAATAATCTCTCATCCCCCTCCACTCACAGCAACTGCAATTCTACTTTCTGTCTCTATGATTTTGACTACTCCAACTACCTCATATATAAGTGGAATCACACAGTATTTGTCATTTTGTGACTGGTTTATTTCACTCAGTGTAATATCCTCAAGGTTCCACCACGTTGAAGCATATGTCAGAATTTGCTCCCTTTTAAGGGTGACTAATATTCCATTGTATATATACACTACATTTTGCTTATCCATTCTTCTGCCCATGGACAACTGGGTTGCTTCCAATGCAAGATGATTTTAAATTAAATTCTAGATTTTTGAATTAGTTTGAACTCAGAGATTCTTAAACCCTGTGGCAATTAGTCAATGGCTAAAAATTACCAGGGGAGATTTTCTCCTTTTAGATACAGATATATATTCTTGCTCTCTATTTTAAGTTTTGATTTTTAATCTAGGATTTTTCATTGTTTCTTTAATGAGAGCTTCATATTTCTAATCGTCTATATTTCCAGAATCAAGAAACCAAATCTTCCTTGGTTATAAAATTCCTTGTCATTTCAAAAATAAATACTTCTTTAACAATTCATTTAAAAAACAAATTATTCATATGCCTTACGTTTAAAAGATATAATTCATGTAAACATACAGAATTATCTCTTTAGACAGTTTAAATATACTAAGGTGATTTATGTTATCTACCTTTAATAACCTTTGAAGCTTAATGATGTAGTGAGGCATTTAAACTTCCTAGGGGAACATTCTGAGCAGCTCTAACCCTGTGGAAAAATTTTAAGTCTAAATGTAGAATAATAAGCAAAAGAGCAAATGATTTTTCAATGTTGTCATATCTCATGAAAATTCCTGAAGATTTAGTGTTGAATTCTCATAGGAAAGGGTAGAGTTGGTTAAATCCCCACAGTAAAACACTCCTTGGGGCAGAGTTACTCATCATGACAAAAAGCAACTCTTTGCTATCTTTTTGATATGCCTTTATGTTTCAACATTAAGTAAGATCTGAAAAGCCTATGGGAACCATAAAGTAAAAATCAGATTAAGGGAAAAAAATCTATGATATGCTTTCAGAATCTTTCCTTCCTTAATAAAACTAAAAAGCAGATGATATTAGAGAACTTTCAGAATAAAGAATCCAGTATATATAGTCTATGCCTTCTTAAAAACTAAGATCACCTGGTTCTTTGAAAATGTCATTAAAATTGATAACCTCTAACCAGAATGCCAAGAAAGAGTGGCAAGACACAAGTTACAAACACAGAAATGAAAAAAAAAGCCATCGCAATTGATCTCATGAATATTAAAAGATGATAAATAAACATTATGAACAACTTCATACCCACAAATATGATAACTTACACGAAACAGACCAATTATTTGAAAGACACAATCTGGCAAAACACACACAAAGAAATACATAACATGGGTAAGCTCATATCTGTTAAAACTGAATGAATAATCACCTTTCAAAGCAGAAAGCACCAACCCAGATGGTTTCACTGGTGAATTCTACCAAGTATTAGGGAAGAAATTACACCAATACCCTACCATCTCTTCCAGAGAATAGAAGAGGTGGGAGTACTTACCAATTCATTCTAAGGTCAGCATTATAATAATACAAAAGAAAGATAAAGACAAAACTACAAAGCAATATCTCTCATGAAAATAAATTTAAAAATCTTGCTAAATACTAGCAAATCAAATCCAACAATGTACAAATGGAATTATACACAATGACCAAGTGGAATTTATTTCAGGTATACAAAGCAGATTCAACATTTGAAAACCAATTAATGTAATCGAGCACATCAACAGGCTAAGAAGAAAAATCATATGATCACCTCAACTGATGCAGAAAAAGCACCTGACAAAACCTAATACTCATTCATAATAAAAACTCAGCAAACCAGGAACAGAGGAGAACTTCTTCAACTTGATAAATAACATCTACAAAAACCTACAACATCATACTCAATGGTGAAAAACTAGATATTTTCCCCCTAACATCATGAACAAGGTAAGGATGTCCCATCTTATCACACCTATTCAGCATCATAATGGAAGCTCTAGGTAACATAATAAAAAGCTCTAGGTAACAAGAAAAAACAACAAGAAGTACACATTCGGGGAATAAAGAAATAAAACTTTGTTCACAGATAACATGATTGTCTATATGAAAGACTCAACAAAAAAATTCCTGGATATGAATACAGTGAGAAGTTTGACAAAGAGTTGCAAGATATAAAGAACCAAACAGAGATGAAGAATATAATTTAACTGAAATGAAAATTACACTACTAGAAGAAATCAACAGTACATTAATGATACAAAGAGACAGATTAGTGAGCTGGAAGACAAAAGCAGTGGAAATCACTGAAGCTGAACAGAAAAAAAGAAAAGAAATGAGAGCAGTTTAAAAGACCCCTGGGACAACATCAAGCAAACGTACAGTCCCACTAGAGGAGTCCCAGAGGAGATGAGAGAGAAAAAGGGGCAGAAGACATAATAGCTAAAAAATTAATTAATATGGGAAAGGTCCAAGAAGTACAGAGAGTCCCATACAGGATCAACCCAAAGAAGACCACACCAAGACACATTGTAATTATAATGGCAAAAATTAAAAATAAAGAGAATATTAAAAGCAGCAAGGGAAAATCAACAAATTACATAAGGGAACATTCATTCAGCTACCAGCTGACTTTTCAGCAGAAACTCTGCAGGCCAGAAGGGAGTGGCATGATATATTTGGAGTAATGAAAGGGAAAAACCTACAACCAAGAATACTCTACACAGCAAGGCTTTCATTCAGATTTGATGGAGAGATTAAAAGTTTTAGAGATAAACAAAAGCTAAGAGCTCAGCTTCACCAAATCAGCTTTATAAGAAATGTTAAAGGCACTTGTCTAAGTGAAAAAGAGGCCACAACTGGAAACATGAAAATTATGAAAGGAAAATCTCACTAGTAAAGGCAAATATACAGTAAAAGTAGTAAATCAGCCACGTACAAAGCTAGTAGGAAGGTTAAAAGACAAAAGTAGTAAAATCATCTATATCCTTAATTAGTAATTAAGGGTACACAAACAGAAAGATGTAAAATATGATTCAAAAACTAACCATGGGGGGAGGGGAGTAAAAATACTGGGGTATTAAAAATGAGTTTGAAATGAAGAGATCAGCAACTTAAAATAAATAACACACACACACACACACACACACACACACACACACACACCCCTACCTCATGGTAATCACAAATCAAAATAGATACACAGACAAAAAAGAGAAAGGAATCCAAACATAACACTAAAGACAGTCATCACATCACAAAGAAGAGAAAAAAAGGAACAAAAAAGAACTATAAAACCAACCCCAAAACAGCTAACAAAATGGCAATAAATACATACTTATCAATAATTACTTGACACACTGACTGAAAGTGAGAGGATGGAAAAAGGTATTCCATGAAAATAGAAATCAAAAGAAAGCTGGAGCAGCAATACTTGTATCAGATAAAATAGATTTTTAAAACAAAGACTGTAGCAAGATACAAAGAAGGACATCACACAATAATCAATGGATCAATCCAAGGAAATATAACAATTATAAACATATATGCACCCAACAGAGGAACAACTAAATACATAAAGCAAATATTAACAGTCCTAAAGGGAGAAACTGACAGTAACACAATAACAGTAGGGACTTTAACACCCCACTTACATCAACAGACAGATCATCCAGACAGAGAATCAACAAGGAAACTGGCCTTAAATTACACATTAGATCAAGTGAACTTAATAGATATATACAGAACATCCCATCCAAAAGCAACAATATATACTCTTTTCAAGTACACATGGCACATTCTGCAGGATAGATCACATGCTAGGCCACAAAACAAACCTTGGTAAACATAAGAAAACTGATATCATATCAAACATCTTTTCCAACCACAATGCTATGACACTAGAAATCAACTACAAGAAAAAAAACTGCGAGAAACACAAACATGTGGAAGCTAAACAATGTGCTAGTAAACAACCAATGAATCACCAAAGAAATCAAAGAACAACAAAAAAATACATAGAGACAAATGAAAACGAAAACACAATGATCCAAAATCTATGGGATGCAGCAAAAGCAATTCTAAGAGGGAAGTAAGTGATACAAGTGTAACTCAGGAACCAAGAAAAAAGAATCTCAAATAACAACCTAACCTCACATCTAAAGGAACCAGAAAAAGGAGAACAAACAAGTCCTATAAACAGAAGACAAGAAATCATAAAGATGAGAGCAGAAATAAATGAAATAGAAGCTTAAAAAGCAATAGAAAAGATCAATGAAAATAAGAGCAGGTTCTTTGAAAAAATAAACAAATTTGATAAACCTTTACTCAGACACATAAGAAAAAAAGAGAGCAGGCCCAAATCAATAAAATCAGAACTGAAAAAGGAGAAGTAACAACCAACACCACAGAAGTACAAAGGATCATAACAGATGAAAAACTATATGCCAGTAAAATGGACAACCTAGAAGAAATGGACAAACTCATAGAAATGTATACTCTCCCTATACTGAACCAGGAAGAAACAGAAAATATGAACAGACCAGTAATGAAATTGGATCAGTAATAAAAAAAAAAACTTCCAACAATGCTGTTCATAGCAGCAACAATGCTGTTTAATAGCCAAGATCTGGAAGTCACCCAAGTGTCCACCAACAGATGAGTGGATAAATAAGATGTGGGGTGTGTGTGTGTGTATATATATATATATATATATATATATATATATGTGGGGATATATATATATATATATATATGTGTGTGTGTATATATATATATATATATACACAATGGAATACATTCAGTCATAAAAGAAGAATGAGATTTTGCTACTTCCAACAATGTGGATGGACCTGGAAGGTATTATGCTTAGCGAAATGAGAAGGTATTATGCTTAGCGAAATGAGACAGAGAAAGAGAAATACTGTATGCTATTACTTATATGTCAAATCTTAAAAATAAAACAAATGAATGAATATAACAAATCAGAAACAGACTCACAAATATAGAGAACAAACTAGTGATTATTAATGGGGAGAGGGAAGGGGGTGGGGCAGGGTAGGGATTAAGAGGTACAAACTACTATGTATGAAATAAATAAGCTACAATGATATATTGTTCAATGTAGGGAATATAGCCAATATGTTTTAAGTTGAAATGGAGTATAATCTATAAAAATTTTGCATCATTATGTTGTATAACTGAAACTAATACAGTATTATAGATCAACTACACCTCAATAAAAATAAAGAAAAAAGTCTATTAGGGTGAACATAAGATTATTCTCATTTTAACTTATTGATTTGAGGAATCAAGGCAATAATAAGGTTACTAGGTCATGGATTATTATTTAGATTATTATTCTTTCAGTATACTTTTGGATTCAAAAGATTAATACAGCATTTAGAACTGTTGTCTATATATTCATTAGAGGATGATAATTTTTCAGATTTTGAACCAGTTACTTTTATTCTGAAAATGCACTGACAATGTTCATATTATTCTGTACTCTTAAAAAAAATTACATATAACATTGTTTGGAAAAATTAAAAAAAAAAAATCCTGGAACTAATAATAGCAAGGTTGCAGGATACAAGGTGAATATACAAAAGTCAATTATCTTCCTATACACCACCAATGAACAAGTGGAATTTGAAACATAATGCAATTTACATTAGCACCCTTTTAATGAAGTACTTAGGTATAAAGCTAAGAAAATATATACAAGATCTATATAAGGAAAACCACAAACAGATGAAAGAAATCAAAGAACTGAATAAATGGAGAGACATCCTATGTTCACAGATAGAAACTCAATATTGTTAAGATGTCAGTTCTTCCCAACTTTATAGTTTCAATGTAATCCTAATCCAAATCCCACAATACTTTGTGGGTATTGACAAACTGATTCTTAAGTTTATATAGAAAGGCTAAGGACACAGACACAATAGCAAAAAAGAGCCATATTGGAGAACTGATACTACCAACCTCAAGACTTATTATAAAGCTACAGTAATCAAGACAGTATGATAATGAGCTCAAACAGACAAACAGATCAGTGAAACAGAACAGAGCACCCAGAAATAGACCCACACAAACAAGAGTCAACTGATCTTTGATAAAGGAGCAAAAGTAATCAAATGGAGAAAGGACTGTCTCCAAGAAATGATGGTGGAACAACCAAACAACCAATGCAAAGGAAGAACCTAGACAAAGACCTTGTATTTTTCACAAAAATGAACTCAAAATAGGTCATACACCTAAATGTAAAACACAAAACTATAAAACCACAAGAAGACAACACAGGAAAAACTCTTGGTGTCTTTGGGTTTGGCAGACTTTTTAGATAAAACAACAAAAGCATGATGCATGAAAAAATTTGATAATGTAGACTTTTAAAATTAAAAGTTTTTAATCTGTGAAAGATTCAACTTAAGAGAATGGAAAAGACAAGCCACAGACTGAGAGAAAATATTTACAAAACACTTACCTGATAAAGGGCTTTTATGTCCAAAATATATAAACTCAACAATGAGAAAATGAAACACTGATTAAAAAATGGGCAAAAGATCTGAACAGATTATCTCACCCACGAAGATACGCAGATAGCAAATAAGTATATAAAAACAACTGTAAATAAAAGAACTGTAAATTAAAACAATAAAAAGATACCACCACACACCTATGAGAATGTCTAAAATCCAAAACACTGACAACAGCAAATGCTGGTGAGGATGTGGAGCAAAAGGAATTCTCATTCATTCCAGATGGAAATGCAAATTGGTACAGCCACACTGGAAGATAGTTTGGCAGTTTCTTAACAAAGCTAAAGTCTTACCATAGGATCCAGGAATTGCACTCCTAGGTATTTACCCAAATGAGCTGAAAACTTATGTCTGCATATAAACTAGTGAATGTTTATAGCAGCTTTATTTATAATTGCTAAAAATTGGAAGCAAACAAAATGTCCTTCAACAGGTTAATAGATAAACAAAACTGTGGTATATCCACAGCATGGAACATCATTCAGTAATAAAAAGAAATGAGCTATCTACCAAGCTACAAAAAGACAAAGAGGAACTTTAAATGCACATTACTAAGTGAAAGAAGCCAATCTAAAAAGGCTATATACTGTATGATTCCAACTATATGACATTCGGGAAAAGGCAAAACTATGGAGACAGTGTTTGACACAAGTTGGGGCAAGGGGTAGAAGGATGAATAAGTGGAGTACAGGGGATTTTCACAGTAGTGAAACTACTGTGTATAACACTGTAATGGTGGATACATGAAACTGTACATTTATTAAAACCCACACGACTGTACAGCATACAAAAAGTGAACCTAATGTAAACTATGGGCCTTATTTAATAATAATTTGTCAACACTGATTCATCAATTGTAACAAATGTACAACCAGCAATGAAGGATGCTGATAATAGGAGAAACTGAGTGGGGAAAGTATATGGGAACACTCTGTACTTTCTGTTCAACTTTTCTGTAAACCCAAAACTGCTCTAAAAAATGAAGTTTTATTAATTTACCAAACAAAACAAAAAATTGGATTAAGTAAAAAATCCATTTGATTTCACGTACTTTTCTTCCTGTAAAAAAAACTATTCAGTAGGTGGCACCAGAGACCCTTTAGAATAAGGAATTACAGCCGTACTATTCATAATGCTTAGTTTTGATGCTGATACATGCGTTGAGATTGTATTTATTCACTAATGAATAATATGATTGATGCTCTTGAAAAAGTGTGTTATAGACAACTAAATTTAGATGCAAATTTTATTATTCCATAAGTCGGTAAATAATCATGATAATCTAGGAATGCAGATCTGATGAATTATGGAACAACAGTAATCTTACACTATGGGTAAATAAAAAAGGTGCTATATTAAGCCATTTAAAAAACAAATTCCAACTCACATTTTGACAACTACATAGCACATCCATTTGACACTTCTTGACTACTAGTGAGCAAGTATCTCATTAATAAATTGTTTGTCTCCACAGACTAAAAGTAGTCACTAAATGTGGCATCAAGGCATTTTAAAATTCATTTTCTCTTCAAGCCGGGACAGAAAAAGTATTATGCCTTTCTAAAATGCAGACGATGAAACATGTTAACTACCCACCGAGCAACTATTGCCTGTCCACCCACTGGGATTCAATCTAACATACTCAATACACAGTTTTACAGAGAACAAATGAAGTAGCCCTGACTTATAAAAAATAATCTCTTCCCCATCTTCTTATTTATATCACTTTAAAGTGATCTTATTCAGGTGCTCAGGAATTATGTATTTTACCCATTAATGGAGACCGAATACCATATACTGCCACTTTGGTGGAGATAGGAGAGAAGGGGTAGAAGAAAGGAGGGAATCAAAGAGGTATCTGGAGAGAAGAGTAAAACATATTCTTATTTTTCCAAATTTAGAACTCAATTCTCAAAAACAAATGATCAACAAGGCAGCATGTGGCTGAAATATAAAAACAAGTATATTAACCTTTAATTATCATTATAGAGTTCTGTACAACAGAGAATTGTTATTTAACATTTATTTCCAATAAAAAATACTATTCAGTGCCCTAAAACGAATTAATCCAAAATTTAGAACACAGTTTAGCTGTAGTTGCAGAACAACAGAAATGGAGTAGAATTAAGTCTAGGAACACAGTAATTGAAAACGAATCTTGGAAGTGAATCCTCTGAAAGTCTACTACACGTGACTAGGTAATACAAAAACATGGCCACTGATGGATCTCTGATTTGTCCACAAATACATGTATTAATCTTAATTTGTAAGAGTAAACTATGGTCACTTACACCTTGGGAAACACTGGATGATATATAGCACAGTGATTTCCAATCTTTCATAATTTAATTCCCTATTTACTTTAATTAAAAGACATGCCAATAAGAGGTAACTTGTTTTGTCTGGCAAATTTTATGAAGAAAAAGTAATATCAATTTGAACCAAATATAAAGAAAATTTTTTTTGTTTGGTTTACAGTCTTATTGCAAGTAAATATTTGACGTTTTTCTGGCTTTTTAAAATGCCAAAAATAGCTTCTGTACTTTTTACCAACTTTGAGGACTACTAGACTTCAGGATCTACCACCTGAGACAAAATCTAATCCAATCTCATAATTTTACAGAAAAGGTAGCAAAAATTTTACATTATTTTGTAATCTTTCATAATTCATTACATAAATTTTATAATAGCTCATAATTTACATATAGGGTTAAGAATTTATAAAATGACACATACTGTATGCCCTTTTAATCCCCCTGAACAAGTTAGGGTATTCATCCTCCTTTTACACTGGGTCTCCATTCCCTGCACCTATTCCTCAGTGCCAAACTAACATTGTTCTGGGATAACATTCTAATCATTCTAAAGTTTTCAGACAAATTTTGCCAACACTCTATTGCAACTGTTTCTAGCATGCTATAATACATCGCCACTGCTAGATATATTTCAACAAAACAAGCTCTAGCATCCATACTCTACAAACAATTGGGAAAAAATTTTTAAAATAGGGGTCTATTAATAAAGAAATGTTGGGACTTCCCTGGTGGTCCAGTGGGTAAGACTCCACGCTCTCAATGCAGGGGGCCCGGGTTCGATCCCTGGTCTGGGAACTAGATCCTGCATGCATGCTGCAACTAAGAGTTCGCATGCCACAACTAAGAAGTCCACATGCTGGAACGAAGATCCCACATGCCACAACAAAGACCCAGCCAATAAATAAATAAATATTTAAAAATAAACAAATAAATGTTATCTTCTGCAATCACTGAACTATATTACCAGGAAAAGAAAATTCCTCAATATAAAGAGTAGTATTAATATATCTAACTTTTTAAAGCATTTGTAAGAAAAGAATGTAAGAAGAACATGGGCTAACTGAATCTCTCAAATTAAAAAAACACCTGATTTTCATTAATAATTTCATCCTTCCTTTACTGAAAATCTCTTGTGATAGAGGCAATAAATGGAAAACCTTACAGACCTGGATTTCTTCTCCTTTTCCTCATCATTCTCTAGAGAAAGATATGAGCAAGTATGACACTTAGCACACCAGAGGCCAAATGGCAGCACACTCTCCTGCCTCCACAATTAAGAGGTACAGCTAAACCATATAAAAAGAAAATTCCTAAGTCATTATATTAACTATCAATTTATCAATTGATAAGACTAGTTACATTTTTCTCAAAAAGAGGAACTAAACCGTGTAGAAGTGGAACAAAGTCTGCTCTGTCTAGTTTTATCTAGCATATAAGCAGCCGGGAGAGTCATTTGACCTGGGCCTCACATTTGCAAATTTGCTACATATTTATGATTTTAGTATCATCTTCAAGTGAGGTTATATACTTATATGTGGCATAACTAAAAAAAAAAAAAAAAAAAAAAGGCCTACAACTTCAAATTTCCATCCCTCTACTGGACTTCCTGGATATTACAAATTAATACCTTTTGTAGATCTAATAATGATCGTGTAAATACAATTTTATTTCATGTTTTAAATGTGTTTAAAGCTTAATCTGTTAGGCAAAACATTTAAAATATACAACAGTTTGTAAAGCCCACTTCAAAAAGGTAAGGTTGCCAAGCCTCTTTCAAGTTTTCAGAGATCCCCTTTTAATATTTGTAGTTTTCTTTACCTTGGCTTAGTTTCATCTTATGTGTCTAGTTAACTTAGCTACCACATGGAGGATATCAAAACTATGTCTTCTACCTCACAAGGCTGAACAAATTAGGAGGTATAAAGGCACTTCAACAAGGTTAAAGCCCTATTCAACAAACACAAAACATTACTAATCATCTTATAAAAGACTTGTATCCAGAATTTATAAAGAATACATAAATCAACAGTAGAAAGCAAACAACCCTACTAAAAATGGGCAAACGAATTGAACAGATCTCTAAAAAAGAAGATCTACAAACTGCCTATGAGAACTTGAAAAAGCACTCAACATTATTAGTTATGAGGAAAATACAATTTAAAGCAAAATGAGATACCATTTCACACCTACCAGAATAGCTAGTAACAAAGATGGGTAACAGTAGTTACTGACAGGGATCTGGAGCAACTAGAACTCTCACGCATTTCTAATGAGTAAAATGATAAATTTGGGAGAATTATCTGTCAGTTTCTAATATATTTTAAATATACATTGATGCTATGACCCAGCAATTCTACTCTTACGGATTTTCCCAAGAGAAATGAAACAGGTGTCCAAAAGGCATAAGAATGTTCATAGCAGCCTTATTAATAATCCCTAGTGACTTATTAATAATCGCTTTCAGAGGACGTTGTAAGAAAGAACAAAGAATCAAAAGTGATTCTTGTATTTTAATACTGAGTGAGTGGGAAGGTGTCAATGGCACTAATTAATGGGGGACATAAGAAAATGAACAGGCTTAAAAAGGAAAATAAGTTTAGATTCACTGAGCTTAAAATTCTTCCATAATATATATGTGGAGATGTCTAGAAAACAGCATGGAACTTGGAGACTGTGGCTAATCAAAACAGAGGTTAAGAGTGGAAGCCAGGAGAGTGGATGAGGTTTTTTTGGGGGGGCACAGTCAGGGAAATACATGTATGTATAGAAATATACATATGAATGTATATATAACTCTAAGGACACAGTCCTTAAGGTATAACATTCTGGGGACAGCATGAAGATCAAATAGTAAAGGAGGCAGACAGGATTCTTAACCCTTTCTGTGGAAGAATTCCTTTGGCAGTGTGGTGAAGACTATGGTGGTCTCCTTCTCAGAATCATGTTTTAAATGCACAAATTTGTAGGATTACAAAAGAAACCAACTATACTGAAATACAATTTTAAAAAATTTTAAGTTAAGATACAGTAATATATTACCTTTTCTTAATGCATATATTATAATGCATAATATAAGATCTAGTAGTAAGTCTAATATCTACTATAATTTCAAAGTAGTCAGAATATAAACAATAATTATGTGTGATATGAAAATATCTAGGATTTTTATTGCTAGAACAGGTATTATTAATACTACTGTTGTTTGTTATCAGCATTTATATTTGAAGGAAATGTTAAACTTCAGCTAGGGGTTAGTGAAAATAAAGATGTCATTTTTTTCCCCCCATTCAAGTTCATGAACCCATGAAATCCTGTCCATGAACTTTTTGGGGAATATCCCTGGTTAAGAACACTTGAACTAGAAAGTAAAATTAAAGAGACATAAAAACTTGATAAAACAATATCATGGAAACTACAGCAGCAAAATAGCATATGTTAATTTTAAACTGCAATGATAAAATACTATATCCCCTGCTTCATTTCTTACAATTGTCAAGTAGAACAAGATACAAAGGCCAGAGAACAGCATGTTAAGCAAAGTAAGGTGGAAAAGATTCAGAGGTTTCTGAATATTTTCAGAGAAAGAAAAGAAATCACAACTGTATTTAAACTAATTTTTAAAAATTTATCCCCATTAGGAATCACTTGATAACCACTATAACCACAGACTGCCAATACAATGATCATTCTATGTCTCATACATTCCACTCCCAACCTGCTTCATCCAGCCTCTGCTTCTTATACGATCTACTGATACACTCTGCCATGCAAGCCAGGGTCAGAACAGATGAATAATGATGGCACAAGTCCTTCAGTTGGCCTAACTGCTACCCTAGAGATACAAAACAATTCATTATACTGAACAGGAGGGGTAAACCATTTTCCTCTTAGAGAGACGCAGTCAGGCAAGTTACGCTAGATACATTATCTCAATGCTTATGTCTCTCTACACAATAGTCTGTGTTGTAGTGAAAATCTGACTAGAAATTATTTGGAATGCTGAGTCATCTCCCATGACAAACTATCTTTTTTTCTGCCTCCTCAGCAGCTATGGCACTTGCTATTAAGTACTATCAATCTCTGACCCAACAAAGTAGTTGTTTAGACAATGCCTTATTCCTATCAAAGTCACCGTCAACAGAGCTTAGAAGTTACTGTCCAGAGGCTATTATTACAGGGGAATTATGGCTGAGTGTGCCACAGTGTTTGTAGAACATATCCACTTGTAGATATACTACCCACTATAACCAATGTGGCACTCAGAGAGATACGAACATCTCCAGAGAAGCTTTTAGGTCTGCTAAAGCTAGGGCATTCCTGAGAACAAACAGAAAACAAAATAAAGGTGTTAAAAACCAGACTCCCTACCAAAGAAAATCTAATACTTTAATTTAACAATATAGCAAAGCCCAAATAAGGCTGTAAAAATTCTATTCTAAATGAGTTAAGTTTGATAAGGACTACAGTAGGATCAAGATCATGGAGAATATCTTCAGTAACAGGCAGAAAGGAAAACTGAAGAATGAGGGCTTAATATTCAACTCACAAGGCTAATACTATTTGCTCTGTCTTGCCTACTGAATATGAGCCATAAAAGCTCCTCCCAAGTGTTGCTTTCTTACTTTCTTACTTTTAATTTTAAATGGAATGAGTCTCTAAACAAAATGCAAATAAATTACTAATAACAAGCATTAAAATTTTTTTATCTAGAAAATAACAGCATAGCTACAGAGGCACAGAGCTATCTTTTAACTAAAGATCTCCCTTCATTGTTATAACTAAAGTTATTAAAAATCAAAGACTCTAAAAAAAAAGACTCTAAAATAACTATGATACTTGCTCAGGGTAATAAAAGAGACACTAAGGGAAAATACACAGTTTCTGCTCTCCATGAGTTAGCAATCCAGTATGGAAGGATAAAATGTAAAGATTGTATATTTCTTGGAGGAGTATCTTGAGGCTTATTTGGTCTTCAATTTCAACGTTCCTGAGTAGGGTACACGAGGTTTAAGTCCACAAGAGAATCAAGAGCACATGAACTACTCTCTCTATTCTATCTCTACTGTATCCTATTATTAACATGCCAGTGTCCTCCTTGAGACTAAGTACTGTGTCTTACTCATTTACCTATTCAGGGATCTACAATGGTACCACAACAAGGTAACAGTGAATTTCATAAATAAACGATGCTTCACACTTCAAAGGGAATAAAGGGCAGCATTAACAGCTGAGCAATGAGTTATTAACCTTTTTTGGTTTTGGTTTTGGTTTTCTTAATTTTTTTTTATAGGGCATAGAAAAATAAGAATGAGAAGACATCCCTTTACTCTCTCACACTTCGCACAAAAGGTTTCTGAACAGTCACTGAAAGGAATTATTACCAAAAAATGATTTTTTTTTTTCTGGAAGTCTTATGAGCTAGTTGGTTCAAAGGCAGAAAAGAATGCAGACTTAGACACTGCTTATGTTGCTTTCACTTTGGTTTACTATGCCACTACTGAACATGCACTGCAAAGGATAAATATAAAATCAAGGATCAAATGAGTGGACATGCACTTCCTGAAGCTCCTTTTTATTCCACAGATTTGACTGTCTCAACTGCCCATGTAAAATGAGGAATCTGCCAGACAAGAGGAACATGGAGAACACATAACCATAGGATCTCTGCCTTTTATAACATTTTAGGGGTTTTTTTTGGGGGGGAGCTAAGGGATAGCTGCACCCCAGTTATACTTCCAAGTTTCATTTCTTAAAGCCTACCTGAAGCTTTACTAAAAGTCATGGTCTACCACAGCTTAATGCTGCTATTTAATCCTTTTGCCCCTCCTTACCCTTCCTGCTTCTCCTGTTTTTTTGCCTCTTTAAAGCCATGATCTGACCATGGTATTTGTGAATCCCCTAGCCTTGTTAAAGCCAAAGTCCAACTCCCCTGTGACTACAACTTTCCTTGTTAGGCTTTTTAGCAATTAAATGTTCTTTGTAAGTTCAGCTCATCAATTTTGGACTTTGGAAGAATCAGTCTCTAAAGTATGCCTTTAGAGCAGAGTTCTTCAAATTCTGTTGGATATTCACTCATCAACTAACAAAACTGAGAATGCACGTTAAAAATATGTGTATTTTTCATTTTTATTATCTATTTTTATTTTATCTATTGTATCTATTTTTATTATCTATTTCATTTGTATTATCTATTTTTCAGACTTAATTCAGATAAAACTACATAGTAGAATAAGTATATCCATTTAACTGGCCATATAAATTATAATATATCACAATACTCAGAATGCAAACCAAAGAATAAGGGCTCCATTATCAATCCCTCCTTGTCCTCACTCTTCTCCCAAAACACTAGGTCTCCTTTATATGACAAGGGACTTCTGATATAAAGCCCAAGTAAGGGTGCCACTGTTAGTCAATCTGTCAAAGATTAGTAACGGTTAATTTATTTTTTTTTATGTTTTAAAAAATATTTTAAATTTTAAAGTAATTTTAGACTACAGAAAAGTTTCAAAAGCAGTACAAAGATTTCCTGTATATTTTTTTCCCAGTTTTTTCTTAATGTTAACTTCCTATATAACCAATTATCAAAACCCAGAAATTAACATCAGTACAATACTATTAACTAAACTGTAGATTTTATTTGGAATTTATCAGTTTTCCCACTAATGTCCGTTTTCTGTTCTAAAATCCAATCCAGGATCTCACATTGCATTTAATTGTCATGTTTCTCCTTAGTCTCCTCTAATCAGTGAAAGTTCCTCAGTCTTTCCTTTCATGATATTAGACATTGTGGATGAGTAACAAACAGTTATTTGGGAGAATGTTCCTCAGTATATCTGATGCTTTCTCATGATTACTTCAAAGTTACACATTTTTGGCAAGAATACTACAGAAGTGATGTGCATTTCTCAGTGCACCATATCGGTGTACCAGTAAGACTGGACATTTGTTACTACTGGTGATGCTACCCTGGATCACTTGGTTAAGTTGGTGTCTGCTCGGTTTCTCGACTGCAGAGCTACTCTTTCTCCTTTGTAATTAATATACTGGGGAAGATACTTTTAGAATATGCACATACTCGGATTCTCATCAAACTTTTGCCCACTGATTTAAGCACTCATTGCTGGATGTAATAATTGTGACTGTGGTGTTCTAAGGGTGATTTTCATTTCCTGCATTCCTTCTACATTTTAAAATTGGAATTCTTCTCTGAGATAGAGCTGTCCCTTCTTCCTTATTTATTTACATCAATATGAAAAAGTGGATATTGATTTTATTCTATGGGTTATCTTATTTATTTTTTTGCTCATATTGTTCCAGCTTTGGCCATCAGCAGTTCTTTCAGGTTGGCACCTGCATCCTACCAATCTACCTTTTTTTGAGACTTCCTTACTTTCTGGCACCACAAAGTGCTCCAAATTCATTTTATACTTTCCCAGCCCCAGCCATGGAAGCAACCACTTCTCCAAGGAGCCTTGGTTCCCTTTATTGGAGAAGTCTTATTTTATCAAGGATGTACATCAATGTAAATAGAATTCCTGCACTCCAGTGGATCACCTTACTTAATCCCTGACTACATGCACACGTGATATTGGACAGCACCATTTTACAGCACTGGCTCCATGATGGTAATTGTTTTTTCTTTTTTTTGGTCTAACAAAATATTCAACAACAATGAAGGAATGTTCTCTATTAATAGTCTAAAACATTTCCAGGGTTAACAAGGATTAAGTCAAAGAAGTGCATGTAACAGGAAGAATCACAGACTTGTCAATATTATCCATAGTTTTATCTCTATAACCTTGTAGACACATGTAAGGCCTGCAACTCTGGAACTCCAATAACTCCAACAAACGACAATGCCAAAGGTACATAAACATACCCTAATCTAGGTAGGCAGTGACCATTACTCCACCAAAAAGTGAGTGCTTCTTTTACAAACAAACCTCAACAACATCAACCAGTACTGCCAGAACAATAAGTGTGCTTTTTAGAAAAACAAAAATGGATAAAGACTCCCATAAAAAAAATTGCCATCATTTAACATGAGCTCACAGATGGTTTTGTAGAACTCTAGAGTATTTTAAGTTGAAAAATGAAGTATGTGCAAAGTAAATCAGGATCCACTAGGCCATAACATACCCAAAAGGCTTTGGAGTTCAAATAATACCAGAATATTAGAGCACATGATCAGACTCACTAGAATATTTGGCTAGTATCATGGTTCCAGTTGCTCATTAGAAACACTGCTAGCCTAACTTAGTGTATTTAAGACAGAAGCAACCCTAAGGCAGGTCACTTTAACATGTTGCTGGCTTAAATAAAAAATAAATTTTCTTAAATATATATAAAAGTATTTTAACATTTCTAGTTACTATAATGTATACTCTTCATTACCCATATCTAAAGAAGCAAAAGGTAATCTAAAATAATAAATAGTTCCCAAATAATCTATATTTTGCTTTAGAAAATGTGACCTTTCATTACACAAATATATTCATACAAGATTTTCACTCTGTTATTAGTTAATATTTTAAAATTAGCTTCGGTTCTCTGATTAATCAGAACATGAAGGGAATATGAAAAATGGCTAGCAGGATTAGCTAACTTTTCAAACTATCCATGCTGAAATTTTACCTCAAAGTGTCTCACGTGATTATTGAAGGCTGACTGGTGTATATGCCTGTACAATAATTTTTTTCAAATATTCCTTTACCTTTGTTTCACTTCCTTAATGCTACATCGACTAACAATATATCAACACACTTTAGCAAACATTTCCCCATTTTATCAACTAAGAAACCAAAGCAAAAAAGTGACTTTTCATTTGTATAAAATAAACACAAAGAACGTTATAATTTGTATTCTGTTTACCTGACAATTCTACTCCCCCAAAGTACCCGAAGAGTACTATTGATATATTTACTGCTGACAGTTCTGAAGTATTACTACTCACTTTTGACACTGTATGATGCCTTACACCCTGATGTTAGTTATTAATTCATGGGCTCCTAAGGACAATCTTCTTAATGATTACAAGACTTAATTTGAGAACTAAACCCTATGTGATCTTCCTTTTTTGATTTACTGTGATTCCAAGTAACTGATGATAATGATAATAGATAACAGTAGCAGCAGTTTTAGATTACTGAGTCCTTACATTATCTCTTCTTCCCACCCCTCCCCAACTTTATTGAGGTATAACTGGTACACAAGAAAAACTGCACATAAATAATGTATACAACTTGGTCAGTTTGGATGCATTATCTCTTCTAATCATCACAATAATCCTCTTAAAAATGCCACAATTATTCCCATTATATAGAAATGGAAACTAGTCTTAAGGAGGTTAAAAAATTTGCCTAAGGTCATGCAAGGCTGAGTAAGTAGTAGAACCAGGACTAGAACCCAGGTCTAATCCAAAATCTGACCTCTTAACTACTATGCCATACTATGAGTAGAGCAAGTCATTTACATGCTGGTGCCTCGATTTCTCGTACACTCAAAAGCAAAAAAAAAAAATTAGTGTAATCCACCATAGGGCTACTCTTCACTGGATGCCTAGTATACATGTGGCACTAAGCTGCATGTTTCATTTACATTATATTAATCTTCACAATAATATCACCAAGTTAAGCTGCCCAATATCACAGCTTCTTAATTAAAAAACAAACAAAACAGCAAGCAACCCATCTAGGTTTGACTCCATAGCCCATATTCTTTTTTCCACCAGAAGCTACTACTGAACACACAGCATACCTATCAAACTAAAATCTAAACTAGTACCTTTTGTTTTAATAAAACTATTTTTTTGGTGGGTGAGGGTAGACAACAGAGTATAAATAAGCATCCACAATTATTATGCCTCTTGCGCATATGAGAAAACTAAGTCACATAAAAGGGTAAGTAGTTTATCAGAACTATATAACTAATGTATGGTAGGGCAAGATTTGAATCCATATATGTTTCATGGTAAAACTTATGCTTTGCCCTTTCTACTGAAGATAGAAACGTTTTAGAAGACTTCACTCAAAACACTTTAAGGGGGAAAACACACACACATACAAATATATATCCATATGGAGAAAGGTAGGAGGTGATCGCTACTTGGTAATAACAAATCAATGAGTTCCAATCAGTAGAACAGTCTGAGCAGGCTGTGAATATAATGGACAACTAGCCAACAGCAAATAGTAAACTGTAACTGACAGTTCATAATTACATGTAAATTTAAAATGGTGAGATGGTAATTTATAAAACTAATTTATCACATTTCACAAGTACAGTATTTGATCAAATCCTCTGCTAGAATCCTAGACTCCTTATATCTTTGTAAGAGAAATTCAGAAAGAATTAATCAGCCACTGAGGTTCCAAAGTGCCAGAGAGAATAAGTAATTATTCAAAAGAGAATTATAACTATATCATATTAAATGAGATAGGAGAGTTCATGTGTTAGAGCATATTTAACAAATGCTATTTCTACAAAAATTGCACTAAAAAAAGATCTTTATGTGAGATTAAGAAACTGAAAATACAGACTCAAAATTATGGCAAGACAGAACTTCAACTTTTTATTAAAAAGTTGAGGTGGTAGATTGATTCAGTGGCTGGCTTATAACTCAGGTGTTTTTTACACTATAGTTTATCATCCACAAAACCACAGTACATGAAGAAAATTATCTGGAAAAAAACAAAACAAAACAGCTGACTAGTAACATACTTCTCCCTCTCCCTTATTATTTCAGTTCAGGACACATGAACTATTTCAGTCTTCAGCTAATGTTCTTGGCCATTAAGTTTTCTTTCTTTCCTCAAAAGGTCCTGATCTTGAGATTCTAATACCACCCAATTCAGTATATTGGGCTGTCTTAAGTTTGCAGGCAGACTACAATCAGGTTTAAAGTCTTACAGCTAAAGTACCAAGAGGAAACATACTTTTAAGAATTCTGGATTAGAGTTTTTAGACGTATTATTTACAATGACAATGAAAACTTTCTAAATGTATGCTTTAAAAGTACATCTTAAAAAGAAACTAAGCAAAAGAATAGTCATAGTAGTTTTTACTCTGAAGTCATCTAACAACCTGCTGTTTTTAGGTATATAATAAGACATAACCACTGTTTTAAAAGCATACAAACTAACAAATATTGTGGTTTAATTTAAAAAATTTAAAATAACATGAAGAAACTGAAACTTAGCGACAAAATTTAAAAAGATAAAAATCAGAGAAAAGCAGACCTCTAAGAAATGTAGGCTTTCCAAGAAGTTTTAAAAAAACACAAACCCTTATTTTCACAGCATCTAACAAACACACACAATTTGCAGCAGGAGGACTGAATGAAACGTATAAACATCAGTTCTCATAAAAAAACAAACAAAAAAACCCCTCATCTTAGAAACATAATATTTCATAGAGCAAAATTTTAAGACACCTGAATATATAGCAACTGAAAGCAGGAACCTGCTTTTGTCTTGTCTTTTGAGCAGGCTTCGCCTGTGTCTGCTTGGCCCCTTGCCAACACCCCTGAACCACACTGCTGTATGGTACCCTAAAATCTGTTCAGCAGCTGAGCCATGTTATTCCACCACACATATATGTAGGCAGTGTTCTCACTTTAACCCTAAAATGCATAATTATACATAAATTGAGCAGCAAATATATATTACATGTTGAAGAGTATCTTCTATGATTTTGATTTATGTCTTTGACCAAAACTCTATTCAAAAAACTAAGAAATGTTTATAAGGAATTGGAAAGATAAAAATTATTAAAATAGTCTTTGCCTCCAAGGAGTTCAAAATCTACTAAAATCAATACTCTTAGAGGGATATGATGGAATAATACTTAAAACTGACAAAGAAGGTAGAAATCATTTCACAGAATCAAAATTATCCTTAAAAATCTCTTAAATAGCCCACCAGTACAGTGTATACTTATGGTCTGCAGTCTCATACATTATTATGTATTATGAAACACACATTTTTTAACATGAGAATCATGCTCTATTTTGCAGAGATGCTTTAAAGTACAGGAGGTGTGTAGAAACTGAGAGCTATTAAAAAAACAGTAAATTTGCTTAATCTCCCATCTCATGGCCCCTACTGGGGGACCAAGGGACGCCACAGGTATTCTGACAAAGTAGAACAGTGGACAGATACCCACGTGACACAGATTTTTCTTTTTCACACTTGGCATGAAATATCTGCTGTGGGATGCTGATGCATTTGACACTTCTAGAAGTAGGACTTACGAAAGTGTTTTGATAAAAAGATACTCTCAGTCAATGAGGCTTGGGAAACAGTATCACAATAAACAGTGAATGGAGTATGAACAAACCTAGCATATTCTTCTGTTAACTTCAAGGAGTTAAAAGAAATGTTGACTGTAAAGCAAAAAGTCTTACATCTTGCTAAGGAGGCTGGGTTTAATGAAGTGGACCATGGAAATGTTAACTGTTAACATCACATAGTGAAGTTTATGATTAGAAAATCTTTCAACTTGATGCTCATCATTTGTCAGGCAAAGATAAAGGAGTCACAAATACTTGACACCAAATCTTTAAAAAAAAATTTTAGATCATGCAGATAAAATGTCTGTTCATACAAGTGAGTCTGATCATGATATGAGAAGACTCCACACATTAAAGGGTGACCAGGAGCTGAAAAACTACAAGTGACGGGAACTTAAATAGTTCATCCATTTTTAAAAGAAGTTTTAAAAAAAATCCCAGTGCCTTTTCTGTGGCTTCAGCTGATGGTTCAGATAAGCTAGTTCCATGGATTCAGACATGGATGAACCTTAGGCATTTAATTCACCTGTTCAATACTTCACCAGCTCACTCTGACTTAATACTACTCATCACCAAACAGCAACAGGAACTAAGCCTCCATCTCTTTTATTACCATCAAACTTCATGCAGGCAACTCTTTAATCAATTAAACATTTTAAAAATGCTTTTTTGATTATTTTACTAAGTACTATTAATAATCATTAACTATCTTACATTATTTAATCAGTTGTTTACATTATAGTACATGTTGCTTGGTCAAGTTATTTAACTGTTACTTCTTTGTATGTAAGTAAAGGAACAGAGTTAAATAATCTCCAAATCCCCTATCTGCTTTTAAATGCTATAATTTTAGCTTGGTCTTAAAAGGAAAATAATCTGTAAAACTGAGGAACGGGAGTGGCGATCACCTCCTACATGCCTGATCTATAATTTTTCAAAACTGATATTAGCTTTAACTCCTGAAATGTATTTCCCCCAGGTTTTCTGTAGTTTGAGTTTGATACCCTATTTTTTTTCTTTTTAGCGTTTGCTCAAATGTTATTCGACTGCTCTTTATAAGACTGCAATTCCCACCTCTACCCTGGCATTCCCTAAGCTCCTTTCCCTGCTTTGCCTCCACAACACCTACATATATATTTATATCCAGCACGTGTGAAAGGTGTGTGTGTGTGTGTGTGTGTGCGTGCACGCATTCACATTCAACCACAAACAGAATTTACTTGCTTACTGTCTGCTTCCCCTCACTAGCACACAGAAGACAGGGATGTTTTCTGCCTTTTTTCCACTAGTATGGTACCTGGCATATAGAAGGAAACTTAGTGGAACGTTGTTGAATGAATTAACTTCTCTAACCATGGACGAGAAATATGTTTTATAAAGGCCAACATGCTAGTCTTGCTCTGGGGAAAGTCATACTCAGGGAGAGAAAGAAGTAAATTAGCAGGATTTTATGAAAGAACACATAGGTGATGACACAGCTGGTGAATTCATGAGTTACTCAAGAAAATCAGAAAAATATTCTAGAAAGATTTTTAAATGATTACTACGAAACAGTTAAATAGCACGTAGTAACTGTCTATTACTTCCACAAAAAAGTGCTTTTTCCAATTCAGTACTCATTAGTTTGAACAGCATATACAGATTACTACATTTATTCACATACAGGCTAATTTCACTATCTGCAGTATTAGAGACAGAGCACAGGGGAGAAATACTACCCAGGGACAGATGGTAATTCAAAAAATAGGGCCCCAAATAGAATTATATCTCTTCTGAGAATTAGGTCTTCCCTCTCACCTAACAGACTACACTTTCTCAACTGAATTAGAATATGCAAAGAAATAATTTAGACAAACTTCTAAAGAATTATATAAAGATAAATGAAAGAACCACTGCTTCCCCAAAATTTAAATTATGTCCTCAAAATGTTATGAGTTGTGTATAACCATTGAAAGAATAATTCAATGACTAAACATTTCTGAAAGGAATTTAGAATCACTTATATTTTCATTATTTGGGCTGATTCCTAGAACATCTTAGAATATTGGAACTTTCTTATCACATGCAAGGACTCATTAAAGACTTTGCTAAAAGATCTAGCATACTACAGCTATAAGTAACATTTTAAAAAAACTGGATAGACAATCATGATTTTAAAGCATTACTGTTGACCTTTAAAATATTCCTCTTCTACAGGCACTCAATTAAGTTATTGAGTTTTAACTGTACCGGGTATAATTCTAGGTGCTAAGGAGATATAGACAAAATCCCTGTCTTATTGTTCTTATATTCTAGAAGTGGCAGATAACAAACAGATATTAAAAGAGGAGTCAGGGCAACAAACAAACAGACAAATGAAAAGAAGAATGATGGGAAAGAGACTGACTGAAAGAATTATCATAAATGGGGTGGTTGGAGCAACGAGTGGTCAGGCCAGGGTAATGTTTGATAATATGAAGGAGTGCAATGCTCAAGTGCAAACAAGGATTCCAGACAGAGGTAACAGCAACAGCAAGTAGGAAGACCCTAAGGTGGGAATAAGGTTAGCACATCTGAGGAAAAGCTAAAAGCCAGAGTCTGCAAAAGAATAAACAATAAGAGATGTGGCTAAAGAGGAGGCAGAAGTAGGCCATGTAGATTGAATTTTTGATAGATTTTACTCTCAGTGACATGCAAAGCCATTGGAAGCTTTTGGGCAGAGGAATAATGTCCTGGTTTAGGCTTCAGAAATATCATTTTGCCTTCTGTGTAGAAAAAATGAATTGGTAGGGAAGAGAAAAGTAGAAGAGACACCAGTTAGGAGGCTCTTTAAGTAGTATATGCCAGAGATGAAGTGCCTTGGATTAGGATGGCAGCTATGGAAATGGTTTGAAGGTAGAACCAATGGGAGTTGATGATAGGTTGAATGTGGGTATACAGGATACTGAGGAATCAAGAAAAGCTCCTAGCTTGGGGACTGACCAACTGGGGTCAAGGGTGATACTTTTTACTAAGATAGGAAAGGCTGGGGCAGGGGAAGGTTTGGGGAGAGTAAAGTCAAGTGTTCTGTTTTAGATAGGTCATTCTGAGATGGCTACTGAATATTCTACTGAAGAATACCAAGTGGACAGATATAAGAGAGTAAAGCTAGAGAAAAGATTAGGATTAGATATAATCCTATAATATTCAGGTGTCATCAACACATACATCGTAGTTAAACCCACTGGATGAAATGATGCCATCAAGTAAGAGAAGGCATACTGAGAAGAAAAGACAACTGAGGACTAACTCCTAGGCTCTTCAATATTTAAAGGTAAAAAAGACAAAAAGCAGCAAGGAGCATGTGAAAGAAGTAATCTGCAAGACAAGGAAAACATTAAAAGAATATAGTTTCCTAGAAACCAGGATTAAGGAAGTGCTCATCCCTATCAATTGATGCTGAAAAGCTGAATAAGGTGAGAACTAATAACTTTCCTCTGAATAGTACAAGATGGAATTACCAATGAAACTGATAAAACAATTTCAATGTTGTAGTAGAAAAGAAAGTCTAATTGGGATGGGTTGAAAAGAAAAGGGGAGTTGAGAAGTGAAGATGGTAAAAGTACAGAAAATAATTATCTACTACCTGTCAGATGCTTGAGATATCTCAGCAGGCAAAAATACAAAAATCTAATTCTTCATAGTGCTTATATTCTAGCAAAAGGAATAAGACAATGAACAATAAAAATAAGTAAATTATATAATATGTTAGAAGGTGATTGTGCTACAAAAAGGAAGCACAATTTTTAGTTGTGAACTTTTGAGAAGGATATAAAACAACCACCTGTAACAGAGGAAAGGGACTAGGTGAGACTTAGAAAGTCAGCATAATAGGGTGTTTTACTTTAGTCAAGTTCAGCTGTTCCAGGGTAAGTGTGTAAGATATTGAGAATAGGGTTAAAACACAGATAAGGTTCTGACAAGCAAATATGACAAAGGAAAAGAGAAGCAAGGGAGTTAAAATTTTACAGAAAGATAATTACAGCGATTGAGCACAGTATCTGAGCTGAGTAAGGAGAGACGTGAAGTCGTAAGACAGTAACAGTGAGAAGTGGTATGGTCAATAGATTGGGGGTTGCAAGGAGGTTAAAAAAAATACTGGGATGACTACTGAAATAAAATGGTAGTAGAAATAGGGATGGTTGAAATTATTTTTGTGAGGTGGCAAAGGTCTAGGGATGATCATGGGAAAGGTGGTTGGAGTGGAATGGAGGAAAAGATCATTGGAAATGAAGAGGTCAAGTAACTGAGAGGCCAGAATGTAGAACCTAACCGTTACATAGAACTTGAAGTCACAAAGAACTAAGATGGGAGGAAGAAAGTGAAAAGGCTGGTAGAGGTGTGCAACATGATAATATGGATGGAATATTTAGATATTCCAAACAAGCTCAGGGTTTGGAGTAAGGATGGCAAATAAATGATTGGAAAGCAGCTATAAAGATCTCAGAAGTTGCTTGTTAATTTTATCACCCCCATATTACATAAAGCAAGGAATTAAAAACATCCAGCAAGGGAAAGGTCTACAAAAGCATCTTTTATGAATATATAGGTTTCACTTAAAGCAATAAAGTAAAGGGAACATTAAGAGAAAAGACTGAGGATATAGGGGATTGCTGATGAAAGACCACAAGTTCCAGAAAACACAGTGGAGAAAATTTGGGTGCTTGTAAAGGTGTAAATGACTGGGTCAAATTAGAGATTAAAAAAGACAAAAGGAGATAAGAATCCATGTGATGATGAATGAATGACCTGATAGTCGGCCTTCAATTCCTGCTATGGATGGTGTTGCAGGCAGAAAGGTGATTTTAACAGAAATGCTTAAAATCTTAAATAGTTATAATTTTAAGTGTGTTCTTAGAATTTTATTCATATCCTCTACATGGCAAAATAAAAAAAATCTTTTCAAGGATACCTCTGGATTGTGGCTCATAATGGTATGTGGATTATTTTATGACACTAACATACAGTTCCCTAAGAGTTCTAAAAAGGCAGCCCACATATAAAGAAAAAGTCAATGTATGACCACGTGTTATCACAAAGGCACATTTGTATAAGAAATGCTTAGGGCCTGAATGAATCAGGTCAAATTTACATAGTCATTCTAGGATACCTGCATTTAGAGAAAAGCAATCTTAACACTCCTGTTTCTAAGAAGTCAAACGTTTTTAGTATCAGTCATAATCCAATTAATTAATAAGCAGTATTAATATTTATTTCATGCAGTATTATAGAGCTTAAAAATTAAAAGTTTAAAAGGAAAAGGATCTGTGTTCAAAAGAGCCATGAAAAACTTTATATAAAACCTAGCTAACAATTAATTTAAGGGGGAAAGGTTGGTTAATAGCAGCTTTCAACTATATACCAAGGTCTTCGAAAAGAAAAGGCCAGAATAGTAGTTACATGAATGCTCAATGTGTGTGTGGGGGGGTAAAAGATAAAGTAGGAAAAACATTATATTTTGATGAAGGAGGGCTTTATTTTGTTATATACACTTAGCAGTATGATTCATTCAGCTACAACGTGCATACTATCTGTCCAATTTAGTCAAGTAGCCTTCTTTAACTGAAAAATAAAAGATGAGATATCTTCCTGAATCGTAAGCCAGTGATTTACACTGCTTCAGGTGATCAGAGAATGTGAAGCCAAAGTCAAAACAGTTTAGTTCATATCCTATGGGGACAGCTTCAGAAAAGGCATTTTATATCTATATGCCTATGTTTACCCACATTTCAAAACAAATAAACTGACTGATATTCAGGCTATACACAGCAGTATACTTAAGTACAAAGTAGGAAAAGATAAACAATACATACACGCTAAATAATTTTCTTCTTCAAATAAAACAAATAAGTACTAATACCACTGAATATGTAGAGAAACTGGAAGATATATGGACAGTTTATCTTAGTACTCATTTATTCATTCAAAAATACTTACTGAAGATCTAAGATGTGACAAGTACTATTCCAGATACTGAGGATTCTGCAATTAACAAAACAGAAGTCCCTACTATCATGGAGGTTTCATTCTACTCTAGCATTCTAGATAATTGTCTAGGTTAACCTCTAGAAGGAACTCAATTTTGAAACATTTCTAAAGTAAAGAATGTATAAAATTAGTTAAAAGTTCATCTCTGCACTAAAATATCCACTCCCCTGACTGTACTTACTCAACCCTCCAAGAGTATTTTTGACTGGCTTCTAATTATAAGGGATAGTCCAAACTGTATTTAGATTAAGTAATAAGTTTTCTCCAATTATTAAATACTATAAGGGAACTAATCACTAAAGCTGTTCATGTTCATATAAAGCAAAGATGGAATGCTCTGTATGTCTCATAGGTCCTCTCTAGCCTGCCTAATTCAATTAAAATAATACTAATTCTAGGCTGCTAAGTAGTAGAGAACAGGAATGATTTTCTACTTAATACTTAGAATCTAAGTGTTCCTCACATAGAAAATCTTTGACCTTTTAAAATTCCTTCCAAGGATTCAAACGTTCACAACACAAAACTTCTCTGAGCTTCATTATCTCAGTCTGTTAAAGCGATAACAAGAGTACCTATCTCTTAACAGTGTTTTGAGATTAAATGAGGTAAGTCACAAAACGGACTTAGTGTTCAATCATAATTGATGACATCAACCATCTTAATTATCCTAAGTGTGCGTTCTCAATAACAGCAGCTTACATCATCAACTTCCATAAAACTATAGTTAAGAAAGATAATAAACAAGCTACAATAGGGATATTAGAAGATTTCTCTACGTTTTGGCAAGATGATCACATGCTTATGCTCCTCAAACTAAGCAACAGATTTAAAGTATCAGTAATACTAACGCTATTAATATGCAGCACTCCTATAAATGACCAAGTTTGAGAAATTTTCAGGAATCAAATAAAAACTTCACTAACAAGATGCTTTATTAGCATTTTATTTGCTTCCGAATACTCGGAATTTCCTATCTTTAAAAACACATTTTTTGCCTTTTATTTCAAAGTAAAGTTAAAAGAACTTACTAAATAAATAAACAAATACACAAACAAAGGAGTTAAAACCATTTAAAAGATACTGTTATTATCTTCTAGTCTCATCCTGCTCAGACCATATTGGAAATCTCGAAAATGATTTCATTCAAAGAAATTAAAAACAAACAACAGAAACAAAACCAAGTAAACAAGTAGAGAAGTCCTTATGTTTAATTAAATCTGGAAAGTGATGAGGGACTACAAATAAAGAAATTAACAAAGACAAAAATACTGAAGACCTGAAGTAAAGCAAAAATACTACTAATAAGAATCTTTCATTTAAAAACTCTGTGATCCTTCAAAGATCTTGAAGAAAACCAAAAAAATCCCCAAATGGAGAGGTCACTAAATATCCATGAACACTCACCCAACCATTGGTAGGAGACCTCTTGGAGACCCAGATGCTTGAATCAGCTGAAATAGTACCAAGTTTTTACTGATTACTCTTAACAGGGCAATGGAGCACAGGCTAACTCCATACTATCAAATACTAAAAGTCATTATTATTGATTAATTTCTACCTACTACCATTACAAATTATTCAAAGGAGGAGGCGACTGAGTAAGTTCTAAGGTGAGTGAAACTTACTGCATGCATGTGTGTAAATGCATACATTTTCTCCAGCTCTCTTAGTGATGTAAGTCTGATAACATAATTCTTATAAATGTAAATATAAAGACAGAATAAAATTTTCTAAGTTAATATAAAATTCTTAAAGAAATCATGTAAATAATTTTTATATTGGTTCATAAAGAAAATTTTAAGAAAACAATTTGTTTTTTAAAGATACTGCCAATTTCTCAATACTAAGTACTTTGGTAACACACAGGAAAAGATTTTCAGTCCCCTGCACTTAAAAAAATATATAGTTCTTAACTTTAGGCCTTTTAATATACTAATGGTTCTTCTCATCAGAGGATTTTCATATTTCAACACATAAAAGAACTCGTAACAGTAAGACTAAACAAAAGCTTCCTTTCTCAAAGGTGAGGACTATATTCAACATTATAGATTAAAACCTGTAAGTCATCTGTTTTAACAGAAAATATCTGATGTTACCTAATTCAAAAGAGGAGTAAAAGCACTATCAATACTTAGATGAAAATACAGTAATGTTTTCCCCAATCTCAGGAAGCTGGGAGGTACAGTGATCCTCCCACCACCATCCTTCATTCCCCCTGCACCATGACTTATTCCAAAGGTCTATGTGATAAAAATTAAGACACTTTACTACTGCGCAAATGGCCAAGAACAAAAAATGGAAGGGTCTATATTTCTGTATTTTTCTCAAGTAACTTAAGATATAAAAATAACTTCTGCCTGATACATGTGTATCAAAGCAAGAAAACAAGTGAAAACAGCCCTAATTTGGATTTAATGTTTAGATAGACAGGAAGCAAAGAACAACACTGACATTGTAATGTCAAGTAAGCACATTCAAGCTATCAAAGAAACACTGAAATCTCAAGCCAGCAAATATACTACCGACCTGGCTGATAAATGATTTAACTGTTACATTTCTAAAAACAGCTTTGCAATATATTATATCTATCACTTATTGAACACAAAAGAACTTTTGAAGTCAGAAACAAAATAAGGAAGACCAGAAGCATATAAAATTTTCTTCTGCCTATAGTAGATTAAGAAAATAAAGTCAGGGAGAGATTTGAGAATAGAATGGTGAAAAGGAAAGCCTAATAGAAGACAGCTCTACAGTGATTGCAAATCCTAATGTCCCTAAAAATATGAAGAAAAACTAAGGACAAAGAAGGAAATAATCAAGAATGGAGTAGAGATTGACATATTAAAAACTTGTGTGAGAGAAAATTCAAACATTTTAGATGTCTATTGCAAATTTTAAATGACAAAGTATATCAATATTACCTTTCTTTCGAAAGAGTGCATTTAGGTAATTTTCTGCTTGGCATTCAATCTTTTCAGTGTTGGACTGGCCCTGAGATGATAGTTCCTCTGTTGGTGTCGACTGTGAAGAATCAAGAGATGGTATACAATCCTAAAATTAGAAGAAAACAACATAAAAAAATCACTTTTTATTTAAACATGGGGCTCCATTTAAAATGGCAAAAAAATTCTGTTTATTTTTTTATCTTTTAAATATGTCAAATTATATACAGAACATAAGATTTGAGAAAGGAGTCGGGAAAAAAGAAATTTATCTTTGATAGAGGGACAAACTAGCCTTATTCCTTAGCAAAACTATTGTCAAAAAGGGGGTGGGGGCAGATAAAATATATTGTTAAATAAACTCACTATATAACATGCCAGTAATGAGAGTTTTAAGAACAAAGCAGATATGTTTATCCACTAATCTGACCAAAATGGGTGCAAGTTCTCAAATTCCCATTTCTTCTCAGCCCTTCCCACAACAGTACATAAAGAATTAGGACTTCCCACCATGCAAGAAGATGCTGCTTGTCTATTTTATGCCCTGTTTACAGTAGAAACTAATAATTAATCATTTCACAGGAGATAATTATGATATCCAAAAGACTTCATGAGAAAGTAAAAGGCTAAAACGTAGTACTACATTATCCTCCAACCACTGATTCCTAAGAAATCAGACTACAGGGTGGTCTCAGACCAAACTCGGCTCACCCGTGTCTACCTAAATACAAAACAGATCTGAACTGAACTTTATGAGTCAAAGAGCTTTAAGAAAGAAATGTGAAATGAGCAAAAAAGATGAGAATGTTGTTGGGATTTTTACCTGCAAGTTAAGCTAAATGTTAGACTTCTAACATAAGACTTTAAAATATTCTTCTCATTACCAAAATCAAGTATTTAAATTTCACTGTAAGTCACAAATTCTCAGAACAAATTAAGTTTAAAAAATTGTGTTACAATTGTGCAATTAGTTTAGACATAATTTCATAGCACTAAAACTTACACTGACTGCTTCTCTCTGTAGGTTACAAAATGAACATTTTTCATCCATAGACCAGTCAGTCAGCTCTTCTGGTTCACAGTCTTCAAAAGAGGGAAAAATATTGATTAAATACACTAACTTTATTAAAACAAATAAAATTACCACTCGCCATAGCAATGGCTCATATAAAAAAGCTAGCTGCAATAGTAAGGGGAAAAGGCCCCCCCAAAATTAAACTGGTGACATCTAGAAAGAAATACAGAGAGTAATTTTGCACTATTATCAGACAAAGTAGCAAGAACAATGAGCTGGTTATAAATTAATTTTCCAACAATAGAATTTTAAGTATCATCTAGCCTTCTGAAGGATTCAATTTATCATTGTCTATTAATTTTTATTTTCACTATGAAAGAAGTCAGAACAAACAGGGAGATATGGGGATAAAGGAATAAATTTTGCACATCGTGAAAGACAACATAAAACAGAGAAATGGAATAAAGCACCAGAAAAGCCTACAGATTTGAGAATATGGAATGCTATCCAAGAAAAAAGTAGAAATCCACTGCTAAGAAGTCAGATCAGATTTTCATTACGTGCTAAAGGCTTTGTTGCAAGAGTGAGAGCAAAAAGCAAGTAAACAAGTTATATTATTCAATACCAAACATGGATTTTTTTCACAAGAATGTTCCTTATAATCCAACTGTTGTAATATATTAGTGAGTTCGTGGAAAACATTTTCTAATGAAGGAATTTTATGAAGATATAATAACATTGCCATCCTAACTGTACTTGGTATAGACAGTGATTTTTCAAATTTACTCCTTGCAATAGAAATTCCCTCCAATTTCTTGTCCCAAATAAATTCATACACAGAACCTCAAATACATAAACTATTATCATCTGAGGCAGCTACATTGGAACTAATTTGAAAAGCACTGGTATACCACAGTAATTTCTCTTATACTTTTGAAATACATAATGAAATTGAATACATGTTTTCTGCTAAACTACACAGGAAACAAACTCATCCTTCTGGAATGATAATGAATAAATACTACTTAGGTTTAGCCCGTGGGATACTCTTGCATTAATCCAGATATATAGGTCAGAATAGAAGATAATATAATTTGCTGGAATATAAAGAGTACAGTGATAGCTTCCTTTGATTTTGGCAGTGCTCCAGAAATATTCCTTTTATTTATTTAAGCTTGGAAAGAGGAGGGAATGGGAACATAAGATCCAGTATGGAGTAATGGAAAGATGACTGGATTTGAAGTCTCCAAAAATCTGGAATGGAACTTATTATTTGTAGCCTTGCCAAGCCACAAAGGTTTCGTTTTAATTTCCACATCTGTAAAATAAGGATCCCATCACCTAACTTATTTGTGATCAAATTTTAAAAATATGAAAATACTTCATAAACTGCAAAACATCATGCAGAGGTGAATTATTAACGAGGTAGAGTCGCTAGTCATTATTTTTTAAATCCTGTACTATCACACATATATTTAATAAGGTTAGTTTGAAGAAGACAAATTTTAATTGAATATCTGCTTAAGAAAACTGATCACTTTTTGTAAACAACCTGACAAATGAAAAGGTTTACATAACCTATACAGTTAAAAACCCAGAATTGTAGTTATGCAGGTTCATAATTTTCTCCAACCTTTCACCCAGTCAGTACAACAGAAGCATAGATTCACACTCTTGAATATAGGACTGTGCAGTGTCTCTTACAGAGAGCGAGGCACAGCTTTCTGACCAATGAAATGAATATAGAAGAAGTGACAGTATACCATTCTAAGCAGAGGCTTTTAAAGGCATGGCAAATTTCCCCAATTCTCTTGAATTTTCACCATCCAACATCAGAAGAACTTGGCCCATAAAGCCATTAATCCTTCAGTCTGGAACATGGAATCATGAGATGTTATCCCCATCCACAGCCTAGATTCCAGTGAATAAGGTCACCCATAAACATGAAACAGATTTTGGAGCTGTTTGTTATGTAGCATTACTGTAGCAAAAACTTGACTCATATGCTAAGCATAACATAATTTTGATAGATCAAGGAAATCTTACTGCTTTTAAAAATTATGGCCTCATGAATAGGGACTATGAAAGGAATCCAGCATTGGGATTTTTGAAAAATAGCTGGTAGGTCTGGAAAAGGTATTTCTGAAAAATCACTGAAAGGTTTCATAAAGTTTCAGTGATAAATATATTGACTCAAGGGACAACAACTTTGGGTTAATTAAGACCATTACCAGTTGTAAAATAAAATTGGGCATGCTGAGATTATCCTCATTTATTTTAGTTATTTTAGGTGAAGTTCTTCAAGGAAATTCAATTAAAATAAATGCCTACATAGTTAAACAAATGGCATTGAATAATCAATGATTACATAAATGCCATTAAATGTTACTGGGTTCAGAAATCTATGAATTTACTTAAAAATATTTAGTAATTACTCTGTATATAGCAGCTTTTAATTTTCAGTCCAAATAAATGATGATGGTATACTTTTTTTATATATAGGAAAAGCGATTTTGAAAAATCACCTGGAGGCCAGACTTCTCCCTCTGTCCAGGTTGTCCTTTCAGGTCATAAAAATTAAATAAGCACTACAACAAAACACATTCATTTTATCTCTCAAACAAAATTTGACAATGATTCAGATATTCATCTCTAAAATAAGTTGTCTCTCATTTTGAAACTTTAATACATGAAGGTATAAGCTCAAAAAGGGTCAAAATATGTACCTTATACAACTAACCTTATTAATAAAAGGCAATGTCATATATGAAACTGATAGTAAATGAATGATAAAAATCAACCTTTCCACCATATATACATATTCTTGTGGTCAAAGTCTGGCTCCAATCATTCACCTGATTTATCTGGGAAAGATAACAGTCTTTGAAATTAGAGAGCCTTGTAGTGAACCACGGTCTTTCCACATACTATTGATAGATGTAGCCTTGGGCTAGTCACTTTCTCTGAGCTTCAATTTCCTCACTGTACAATGAGGATAATAATAATTGCATCTTAAGGCTGTAGTAAAAATTAATTAAGAACATACACAAAACACAGAAGTCCAGTAGATGTTACTTTCATTTTCTTTTAACTAATCACACTTCTTTTTAATGTTTTTATTCTCTTCAGTACCCTCAAGCCACAGAAAATAAATTTGGAGTTCCTAAAGATAAAGTTCAATGAAAAGTGAAAAAGGAGAATACTGAAACTAGATTTTTCATTAAGGTCATAAAAACTGATTATAACTTTGTTAAAAGATACATAACAGTAGGCAATATAATTAAAAAATAATTTTTCATTATGAAACTACATATTAACTATATTGAAAGTACAAAGGAGAAAAGAAAAACTATTCATAATCCCATCATCCAGAGATAACGATTAATAGTTTGCAATATATCCTTCCAGTTTATATTCTATACCTTTTAAAAAATTAGGATCAGCTGATTTTTTAAAGATCAATAAAATGATAAACCTCTAGCCTGGCTAACCAGGAAAAAAAGAGAAAATATCAGAAATGAAAGATGGGCCATCACTACTGACCCTATGAACATTAAAAGAGTAACAAAAGAATATTATGGACAACATTAGTTTCCCACAGATTTGGATAAAATGGACAAATTTCTTGAAAGACACAATCTACCATATCTCACACACAAAAATATATGTAACCTCAACAGGCATTTATCAAAGAAATCAAATCAATAATTAATAGCCTTCCAAAACAGAAAGCACCAGCCCAAATGGTTTCTCTATAATCTGTTCCAGAATACAGAAGCAGAGGAAATATTTCCTAACTCATTCTTGATGCCAAAGCCTGTCTGAACAGACACCTCACCCAAGACGATATGCAGATAGTAAACAGGCATATGAAAAGGTGCTCTATATTACATGCCATCAGAGAAATGCAAATTACGACAAGATACCACTACACACCTATTAAAATGGTTAAAGTCCAAAACATTGACAACATGAAATGCTGGTGAGGATGTAGAGCAAAAGGAACCTAAATTCACTGCTGGTGGGAACACAAAATAGTACAGCCACTCTTGAAGATAGTCTGCTTCTTACAAAGCTAAACAGAGTCTTTCCTTTCCAAAGGATCCAGCAATGGTGCTCCTAGGTATTTAACCAAGTGAGTTAAAAATGTATGTTCACACAAAAACTTGCACACATATGTTTATAGCAGGTTTATTCATAATTGCCAAACCTAGGAAGTGAGCAGGTCTTTCAAATAGGTGAACAAACTGTAGTCCAACCGTATAAGCCAGTTTTATTGTTTTATTGCACTTTGCTTTACTGCACTTTGCAGATATTGCATTTTTTTACAAATTGAAGGTTTGTGGCAACACTGTGCTGAGCAAGTCTATCAATGCCATTTTTCCAACAGCGTTTATTCACTTTGTGTCTCTGTGTCACACATTTTGGTAATTCTCACAACATTTCAAACTTTTTCATTATTATATTTGCTATGGTGATCTGTGATCAGTGATCTTTGACATTACTATTATAACTGCTTTGGGGTCCAAGAACTGTGCCGATATAAGTTGTCAAACTTAATCAATGTTCTATGTGTGTTCTTTTTTTAATTGAAGTAGAGTTGATTTACAATGTTGTGTCAATTTCTGCTGTACAGCAAAGTGGTTCAGTTATACATATTTATATTCTTTTTAAGATTCTTTTCCATTATGGTTTATCACAAGATATTGAATATAGTTCCCTGGGCTATACAATAGGACCTTGTTGTTTATCCATTCTATATATAGTGGTTTGCGTCTGCTAACCCCAAACTCCCAATCCCTCCCCCTCCCCCACCCACTCCCTCTTGGCAACCACAAGTCTGTTCCCTATGTCTGTGAGTCTGTTTCTATTTCATAGATAAGTTCATTTGTGTCATATTTTAGATTCCACATATAAGTGATATCATATGGTATTTGTCTTTCCCTTTCTGACTTCACTTAGTATGATAATCTCTAAGTCCATCCATGTTGCTGCAAATAATATTATTTCATTCTTTTTTATGGTTGAGTAATATTCCGTTGTATATATGTACCACATCTTCTTTATCCATTCATCTGTCAATAGACATTTAGGTTGCTTCCTTGTCTTGGCTATTGTGAATAGTGCTGGTATGGACATAGGGACGCATGTGCCTTTTTGAATTATAGCTTTGTCTGGATGTATGCCGAGGAGTAGGACTGCAGAATCATATGGCAACTCTATTTTTAGTTTTTAGAGGAACCTCTATACTGTTTTCCACAGTGGCTGCACCAACTTACATTCCCAGCAACAGTATAGGAAGGTTCCCCCTTTTCTCCACACCCTCTCCAGCCATTTGTTAATTGTAACTTTTTAAGAAAAAAGTCTGACTGGTCTGAGGTGGTACATAATTATAGTTTTGATTTGTATTTCTCTAATAATTAGTGATGCTGAGCATCTTATCATGTGCCTGTTGGCCAACAGTATGTCTTCTTTGGAGAAATATCTATTTAGGTGTTCTACCCAGTTTTCAACTGGGTTTTTTTTGTTGTTGTTGTTGAGTTATATAAGATGTTTGTGTATTGTGGAAATTAAGCCCTTGTCGGTCACATCATTTGCGAATATTTTCTCCCACTCTGTCTAAGTCGTCTTTTCGTTTTGCTTATGGTTCCCTTTGCTGTACAAAAGCTTTTAAGTTTGATTAGGTCTCATTTGCTTATTTTTGCTTTTATTCCTATTGCCTTGGGAGACTGACCTAAGAAAACACTGGTAGGATTTAAGTCAGAGAATGTTTTGCCTATGTTCTCTTCTAGGAATTTTATGGTGTCATTTCTTATATTTAAGTATTTAAGCCATTTTGAGTTATTTTTGTGTATGGTGTGAGGACGTGTTCTAACTTCATTAATTTGCATGCGGCTGTCTAACGTTCCCAGTACCACTTGCTGACGAGACAGTCTTTTTTCCATTGTATATTCTTTGTGTGTGTGTTCTGACTGCTCCACCAACTGGCCTGTCCCCAACATCTCTCCCTCTTGCTGGGCTTCCCTATTCCCTGAAACACAACAATATTGAAATTAGGCCAATTAATAACCCTACAGTGGCCTCTAAGAGTTCAAGTGAAAGGAGTAGCAGCAAGTCTCTCGCTTTAAATCAAAAGCTAGAAATGATTAAGCTTAGTGAGGAAAGCATATCAAAAGCTGAGACAGGCTGAAAGCTAGGCCACTTGTGCCAAACAGTCAAGCTGTGAATGCAAAGGAAAAGTTCTTAAAGGAAATTAAAAGTGAACACATGAATGATAAGAAAGTTTTAGTGGATAGCCAGCCACAACATTCCCTTAAGCCACAGCCTAATCCAGAGCAAGGCCCTAATTCTCTTCATTGAAAACTGAGAGAGATGAAGAAGCTGCAGGAGAAAAGTTTGGAGCTAGCAGAGATTGGTTCATGACGTTTAAGGAGGGAAGCCATCTCCATAACATAAAAGTGCAAGGTAAAGCAACAGTGCTGATGTAGAAGCTGCAGCAAGTTATCCAGAAGATCTACCTAAGATAATCAATGAAGATGGCCACACTAAACAGCAGATTTAAAATTCAGACAAATCAGTCGCATATAGGAAGAAGATGCCATCTGGGACTTTCATAGCTAAAGAGGAGAAGTCAATGACTGGTTTCAGAGCTTCAAAGGAGAGACTGACTCTCTTGTTAGGGGCTAATGCAGCTGACAACTTGAAGTTGAAGCCAATGCTCATTTACCATTCCAAAAGTCCTCATTTACCACATTACCTGTGCTCTATGAATGGGACAACAAAGCCTGGATGACAGCACATCTGTTGACAACATGGTTTACTGAATATTTTAAGCTCACTGTTGAGACCTACTGCTCAGAAAAAAAAATTCCTTTCAAAATGTGAATGTGACTGCTTGTTGATAATGCACCTGATCACCTAAGAGCTCTGATGGAGATGTACAACAAGATTCATGTTGTTTTCATGCCTGCCAACACAATATCCACTCTGCAGCCCACTGACCAGGAATCATTAAGAAAAACATTTCATAAGGTTATAGTTGCCATACATAGTGATTCCTCTGATGGATCTGGGCAAAGTAAACTGAAAACCTTCTGGAAAGGATCCACCATTCTAGATGCCATGAAGAACATCCATGATTCATGGGAAGAGGTCAAAATACCAACATTAACAGGAGTTTTGAAGCAGCTGATTCCAACCCTCATGGATGACTTTGAAGGGCTCCGGACTTCAGTGGAGGAGGTAACTGCAGATGTGATGGAAATAGCAAGAGAACTGGAATTAGAAGTGGAGCCTGAAAATGTGACTGAATCATTACAAACTCATGATAAAACTTCAAAGGATGAGGAGTTGCTTCTTATGGATGAGCAAAGAAAGTGGTTTCCTGAGATAGAATCTACTCCTGGTAAGATGCTGGGAAGACTGTTGAAATGACAACAAAGGATTTAGAATATCACATAAAATTAGTTGATAAAACAACGGCAGGTTTTGAGAGGACTGACTCCAATTGTGAAAGAAGTTCTACTGTGGGTAATATGCTACCAAATAGCACTGAATGCTACAAATTGTTTGTGAAAGGAAGAGTCAATCAGTGTGGCAGACTTCATTGTTGTCTTATTTTAAGAAATCACCACAGCCATCCTAATCTTCAGCAACCAACACCCTGATGAGTCAGCAGCCATAAACATCAATGCAAGACCCTCCACCAGCAAAACAATTACAACTTGCCAAAGGCTCAAGTGACGGTTAGCATATTTTAGCAATAAAGTCTTTTTTAACTTAAGGTACATACATTGTTTTTTAGCATAATGCTATTATTACACACTTAATAGACTACGGTATAGTGTAAACATAACTGTAGAAACCAAAAAATTTATATGCACTGGGAAACCAAAAATTCATGTGACTCACTCTATTGCATTATTCTCTTTATTGCAGTGGTCTGGAACTGAACCTGCAATACCTCTGAGGTATGCCTGTACACTTGGATAAGTCTCTGTGTACACATTGAGGAAAGCTAATATAACTTATATAACTAACTATAAAATAGTATTAGATTCTCTGGTTTTAATATAAATAAGCATCAATTCATATTAGAAAGCTACTCATTTTTTAGTTAATACTAGGGTATGGGTTCCTAGTAGGAAGAGATACTACCTATTCATTTTTCTTTCCTCATTGCTCATCACAGTTCCTAACACAAAATAAGCATTCAAAATATGTCATCCAATAAATCTTATTAAAAAGTAGTTTTGTTTGCTCCATCATCATAGTGTTAACAGTTGGGGGAAAAAAAGGATATTAAGCCAAAAATATTAAATGTTGGTCAGTGGTATAAGTCAGGGATTAGCAAACCTTTACTATAATATAAACAGCCAGAGAGCAAATATTTTAGGTTTTGCAGGATATATGGTCTCTGTCACAACCATTCAACTCTACTGTTGAAGGACAAAAGTAGCCATAGACAATATGTCAACAAATAAGAGGGGCTGTTTCCAATAAAACTGTACTAATCGGGCATTAAATATGGACTTCATATAGTTTTCACAAGCCACAAAATATTAAATCTTCTTTTGATTTTTTTCAACTATTTAAAAACATAAAAACCATTCTTAGCTCACAGGCCATTCAAAAACAGTCAGTGAGCTGGATTTGGCCACGATGCAATCGCTTGCACACCTCTGATATAATTTCTCTTTGAAATGTGGACAGAGCTAGGGAAAAACCAACAAGGATCTATCAGCCACTTTATGCCTGCCTATTGTACTCTTTTCATATTTTGTAAATATCCATAGTCAGGGCAAGTAAATCAGACAATCCTACAAATGAAAGAAACTGGTTCCCCAATAAGACATGAGAAAGGATTGACTAAAGCAGAAAACAAGAGTGAATTTCTGCTTAAAAGTCATGTGATAGCAGGAAAAGTGAATTCTGGGTTGGTAGAAGAGAGGCATAGGGTATGGGGAACTTTTCAAGGAGTACATAAAAATTGATGACATTCAAAGTTTCTTTGGAGACTTTACTCCAAAAAGAAATAATAGTTATGTTTTCCTCAAAAGGACAAAAAGTCCTAAGAACAGATCAAAGAAGACAGAAAGCTTTTGTTTCCAACAAATTAAAAATTAGCAACACTCAAAAGCTTTCAAAACCATTCAATCTGGAGGTGACTCTGAATAGATTTCAAGAATTAAAATATAAACTTCTCAAAACACTAATACAGATGATAAAAAGCCTTAAAATTAAAAACACACTGTATGGCAAAGTTGACTTTCAAGGTAGCACTATGAATTTTAGAGTACATTTTTCCACAGAAGCAGTAGCAGATTGGCAATGCAGTCTATTTAACTTAAATGTATTATAAAATAAAAATACTATGCATTTAATTTTATAATAAAAATAATTTAGAGTAATATACAAGGATCCCTTGGCTAGCCAATTCATCTAGTTCCTGAGTTTTGGAAAGTGAGTAACAAGGGTTCAGATTTCCAATGATTTATCTAGAAACATACACTCACCTATGTGATTCTTGCATACAGATTTGTATAATGAGAAATACCTACACTTGGTAGTCCTAACATCTAAATATTTAACCATTTTAAACAATGATAACAAAGAAAGCACACTTATTTAAGAAGAGGATAAGAAAAAGCTGGAGATGTCTATAATGGATAGCTTCTATATGCCTTTTCAAAGGCTCTACACTTTGATAGCTCTGTTGTAACCTTCCTTCAAAATGTATGGCTGTCTTTATCTTTGCACAGATACAGATTTATTACTACAATTAATATTATCCCTCTTAAGCCTGAAACTTTGATTAGAAACCTTTTTTTTTTAATTCAAAAGAGCAAAGAAAAGGAGGAAGAATTTACCTAAGAAACCTGGAGAAAAGTTAGAACGTCTGGGGTGAAAAAGGGCAACATCAATATGTGCCTATGTGTGAGAAGAAGCTAAGTTCCAAAGCTTAGTTAATTTTGTAAATCCTCCCACCAAAAGCTTAGCTAATTTTGTAAATCCTCCCACCAAAAAAAGAACAAAAGAGGATATAAGGTACAAGATCTATTAGAATTAAAAGAATAAATGGAATGAGGTATAAGCAACAGGGTATTAAATTAATTAAATTAATTACCATAGATCTACAATGTAATACTGTGCTGCCATTAAGAATGATGATCCAGAACTTTATATACCCAAATGATACACCAGTGAACAAAATCAGTAGGCACAAAAAACTATATACACTGTATATACAGTATGTACTACTTTAATAAAAGAATAAATACATCTAAACATATATTTTAAATTTATATAAAAATGGTGAAGGTTATCTGTGGGTCATAGAACTAGGAGTAATTTTTTTCTTTCTGATTTATTTGTATTCTCTAATTTCCAAAAATGAACATGTGTTACTTGTATGCTAAGGAAATACTAGTCTAAATATAAAATACAAGAATTTATTTCATTAGGACATTCTGCCCTTTATGTAATAAACTAATTTCCGAAGACATAAATATATACACACATAACTACATAAATAAATAAATGACAGTGAGGGAAGCAAGACGCTTAGAGTTACAAGTTGCAACTTGGGTTATCAGAAGGCAATTAAGTATAATGCTGACTTCTGATCTGAATGAGGACAGCAGGTTTAAAAAGAAAGGTTGAAGAAATATCAAGCACAGGTTAAATTCTTGTTTCTTCGGATTTTTCCTTTCTTCATTTACATGCTCAGAAAAATAGGTGAAACTACAATTAGTAGTGTTTATAAATATATCAGGTAAAAATATTTAATGCAGTGTTAAACTACGATAAAACGAAAAATGAGTACAGTTAAGAGATAAAAGAGAAAGCTCTTAGCCATAAGAATGATAATACACTAGAATAAGGCATGTTTTAGAGTCTCCATCCTAAAAGTCATGTTCTGCATGGATATCATTTATCTGACTGAACGTGGGTGGTTGGCACAAATGATCTTTCATAGATACCAGCTCTATGGTTCATAACTCAATTATCCTGCTCAACATTAATTAAAAAAAAAAAGAATAAGTAGAAAACTTTTGATTGCCTCAACTCAAAAGATTTATTTATACAAGATACCTTGGGTCTTTGTAGAATGGAAAGTACCAGAGAAGAATAGAAGCTAAAAGAGTTATTAGCATATAAAACTGAACAGGTACGAGATTCAGAAATAATTGTACCAAAATCAAAGTAGAAAATCTATACTAGCACTGCCCATTTTGTGAATGAGCTGTACTATAAAATTTCAAATGTCTACAAAAATGTTCTCTCCTAGTGCTCTACATTT
The DNA here is from genome assembly GCF_003676395.1 of Aethalodelphis obliquidens. Taxonomy (NCBI): domain Eukaryota; kingdom Metazoa; phylum Chordata; class Mammalia; order Artiodactyla; family Delphinidae; genus Aethalodelphis; species Aethalodelphis obliquidens. The sequence goes on along the minus strand of NW_020837950.1, from coordinate 31,072,374 downwards.
CCAAGCAAGTAATAAAAAAACTAAACTATATTATAGCAATTATAGCATAGATCAAACCTTCCACCAGGATTTATGCTAGAGTGTTTGGAAGAGGAGGCCATAAGAAATAACAAATAGTATTAAAACTCTGAACACACATGGCGGCGTATCTCAGAATGACAATCTGAGTTCCAGGCTGCCTATATCATAAGCAACAGGAGATATTTATTTAACTGAACCTTTTTAAGGCCTCTTTAAGAATAAGTCAGGGCACATAATGTTTAAAATAACAAAAATTAAATTTTACCATTAAGCCAAAAACAAGCTTTGTTTTCTACTTTGATCAATGTACTAAAAGTTTTTTAAAGATTATATAATAATGTAATAATAGAAATTTTGTTTTAAATTTTGTAATTATCATTATTACATTATGTAATAGAAATAATATTTAGATCATTTTATTTACTTATTTAAAAATATTTTCTAATTAAATGAGATCACAAATTCATTTTAATACAAAGTTAGTATAGAACAACCATTTTTCATTTGTAAAATGGACAGAAGATTAAAATTTTTAAATAAAATTTAAAGAAACATTACCTTCAAATAAACTGAGGTCTCTTCGTAGCCGTGGTCCATAAAGCCCTTCTAAAATACTCTCAAAACCTGTGTTTAATTAAAGACAGAAAAGTATATTAACTACTAAAAAAGCTTAATTTTACAATAATCAAAAGCCATAAATTCTATATGAATCAGATAATTATAAATTTAACATACTATGAGGTGTCATTTTTTCCTTTAGATGAATTAAGTTGAACTAGGCAATATATACAACACAGCAAGAAGTCACACAATGACTACCAGGAATTACATGATTGTAAAAAAAAAAAATTAAATATTCAAATGTAAATATTCACTTCTAAAACAAGTAAACACCTCGTCATTTAGAAATAGTCCCAGGTTAAAATAATGAGCAGATTTGTTTTTTTGTGTTTTTTTTTTGCAGTACGCGGGCCTCTCACTGTTGTGGCCTCTCCCGTTGCGGAGCACAAGCTCTGGATGCGCAGGCTCAGTGGCCATGGCTCACGGGCTTAGCCGCTCCGCGGCATGTGGGATCTTCCCAGACCGGGGCACGAACCCGTGTCCCCTGCATCGGCAGGCAGACTCTCAACCACTGCGCCACCAGGGAAGCCCAGCAGATTTGTTTTGCAATGATTTGTAGAGATGAAAAGAATAATTAGAAGAGACGTGTATTACAATCCTGTTTATACTGGTTACAAAAAATGTTAACTTTAAAAAAAGTAGCATCTTTAACCTCAATTTTAAAAACGAGTAAATAAGTGTCAATGGGGAGAAATTTTTGCTGTGAAAAGTATGATATATAAAATTTAAACCTGCTTGTAAAAATTAAAACACAACAATTTTGCCTTGTTTTAAGGAAAAAAATTACTGAAAATCTTATTAACAAAACTCTAGTTCATGAACTGAGTATTCTACTTTGTGGATAAACTAATATTAAGATTTTACAATTTTCTTTTTGAAGTTTGCATCATATTCAGTATTAAGCAGGTTACTGATAAACTACAAGGCATCCTGGAAAATGACCAGGATGGCAAAATAAATGGAAAACCAAAAAAAGGAACTAATTTAGGGATGCTTAAATTATGAAGGAAGAAAACGAAAGGAAGCATGATAGACCTGAAAAATTAAAGACAGATTTTCTCAGTAATATTTCTAAACTGTAAAACACGAGAAATATTTCTGTAGAAATGTTTTATAAATCATAAACTGCTTTTAAAAACGTTTAAAAACCTCTATACTCAAGATGCATGTTAAAATCAATGGTGTGTCAGTCGAAAAGTGACTTTTTTATTTAGTAGAACATGAAGAAATGATGCATCTTACAACTGATGATGTCCTAAATTTGACAAAGTAAAGGTAGCTCTCATGGTACTTGGTAAATATGTACTTAAAAAAATCTCTGTGAAATGATTCAGTACTAGTTCCCATGAGTGGAAATTTCAGGCAGAAAAGTGAATTAACTCCCACCAGAGGATGCTTTCAAGAATGCTACAGAAAAGACTTACTATTAGATAAAGACTCAGACTGAACAAGCCCCAAATCTCTATTACCAAGATATTCTATTTTGATGTGATCAATTTACTCCAAAAATAATACTGCAAACAACTATTTTAGGATGTTATTCTATGGTATTTTGGACAAAATGCATAGCGCCCCCCACCCCGGGGTAAGCATACTGAATTTAAACAGTGTATATTTCCTAGATTTAAGCCTGAAAAGAAAGCAAACAGAGACTTACATTTTTCTACTGGGTTCCTCAACTGTTCACTAGATAAGACCAAGGTCTTACATACAGCCTGTTAAGATTTATTCATATTGCATAGTGTTGGTGCTATTGTAAATGATATCCTTAGTTAAAAGTTTTATTTCTTGTAGGCATATAGAAACACAATTGATGTTTGTATATTGACTCTGTTATCTAACAACATCGCTAAACTTTGTAATTATAATTTATCTGGAAATGTTCTACATATACAAATATATCATCTATAGATAAAGGTAGTTTTGTTCCTTTCTAATCCTTATTGCTTTCTTTTTTCTTGCTCTTGCCTTATTGGCTTAGCTAGGACCTCAATTATGATGTTGAAAATTGGTGGTCAGAGTGAGCATCCTTGACACATCCAATCTAAATGGGAACACATTCCAAGTTTCATCATTAAATATGTTTGCTGTATTCTTTAAGAGAAATACTGCTTATCACATTAAGGAAGTTCATTCTATGTCTAGCTTGCTAGGGGTGTTTTCCTGCCATGCAAAGATATTGAATTTTACCAAATCAATCAGTTTATTTATATTTGATTTACAATATTGCATTTCAGGTGTACAACACAATAATTCAATATTTTTATAGACTATACTCCATACAAAGCTATTATAAAATATTGACTATATTTCCTGTGCTGTAGATTACAACCTTGTAGCTTATTTCATACCTAGTAGTTTGTACCTCTCAATCCCCTTCACACATTTTGCTCATCCTCCCACCCATCTTCCCTCTGGTAACTACTAGTTTGTTCTCTGTAAGTCTGTTTCTGTTTTGTTGTATTCATTTATTTTATTTTTTAGATTTTATTTATAAGTGAAAACATACAGTATTTGTCTTTCTCTGTCTGACTTACTTCACAAAGCATAATACCTTCCAGGTCCATCCACATTGTCACAAACGGCAACATTTCTTTCTTTTTTTTTTAAGGCTGAGTACCAAATTTATTTTGAATTTATTGAAATAACTATGTCATTTTTCTTTCTTAAATCTCTGAATATAGTGATACAGTGAATTACATTGAATATTAAACCAAACCTCTTCCATTCCTGGGAAAACCCAACATTATCATGAGACATATTTGCTGGGTTCCTTATCTTAATTAGTCCTTTCAAATTTCGGCATCTATGTTCAGTAATGAGACTGGTCTGTAAATTTCCTTTGTATTTGATCAAGTTTTTATATCAACGTTATGCTACCCTCATAAAATGAGTGGCAATGTCCTTTCTTTTTCTATTCTCTGGGAAAATATTAGGAAATGTAGGATGCCTTGCTTGAACATTTTAAAAGAACATGCCAGGGATGCCAAATGGAAATAAAGTCTTTCTGAAGTGCCTATTACTGATCAAATTTATTTAACTGTTAAAGGATTATTCATGTATTCTATTTCTTATGTTAGTCATAGTTTTCTGGGAACTTGCCCATTTCAACTATATTTTCTAATTTATTTGCATAAAACATTTCCTTGTATGTTTTTATCTATCTAATGTCAACAATATCAGCAGTCATGTCCTTTTTGCTTTTCATTCCATACTTCAGTTATTTATGATTTCTCTTTTTTCTTAGTCGAGCCATTAAAAGTTTCTCTCCCTCTCTTTTTTTTTAGATTTAAAAAGAATTCTTTTTTGATTCCTTGATCTTCTCTATTGTATGTCTGTTTTCTTATCCATTAATTCCTGTCCCTGCTTTTATTTCTTCCTGCCCTCTATTTTATTCTGCTCTTATTTTTTCTTCCTGAAATGGAAGAGCTCATTAACTTTCAGCCTTTCTTCTTTTCTAATATATGCATTTAAAGTTACTGATTTCCATCTAATAAGCTGCATTCCAGTCATATTTTCTCATCATTCAGTCGAAATATTCCCTAATTTTCATTATGTCTTCTTTTCCGGTTCACAGTTTTTAGAAGTGTATTTCTTAATTTCCAAATATATATGGATAGTCTATCCTTTTAATAGATTTCTAACTTAATTACACTGTAGTAAAAGAAAGTACCCAACATGATTTCAATCTTGAAATTTTCTGAGACTGTCTTTATGGTCAATACACAATTTTTGAAAATTCTCTGCATATGCTTGAAAAGAATACATACTCTAAAATTGCTGGATGCAATTTTACACTTTTGGTTTTTCAATGTCTGTTTTTTCTATCAATTGTTGAGAAAAGTAAGCAAAATCTTCTATGAAATTGTGACTTTGTCTATTTCTCTTTTTTACTTCTTTGAAATTTTGCTTTATAAGTTTTTGAGGCTACATTATTAAGTGCTTATAATTTTATAATTGTTATATCATCCTGGTGAATAGAACTTCATATAATTACAAAGTGAACCTTTTTATTTCTAGCAATGATTTTTGCATTCGGCTATATGGTCTTTTGTTACACACCTATAAAACACTTTTTGTTATTGTTTCCATAATGTCTTTTTCAATTATTTCCTTACAACCTTTCTGTATTATTAAATAATATGGAATTTCTTTTTCTAAAACACTACATTTTGTCAAAATTTAGTAATTTAAATTTAAGAATTTATATTTGGGTTTAAATTCCTTATCTGTTTTTGTTCTATTTGTATCAAGCTTCTATTTTTCACCTTTCTTGCAAACTTTGGAATTCACTGAATATTTATTGCTTAATTTTGTTTTTCCTCTATCAATATGATAATTATGCCCTCTATTTCTATTCTTTTTGAGGTTATCCCAGAAATTAGGATATAGGTCTAACATTAATCAAAATCTTTACCCATCCTTCTAGGACTTAGACCTCCTTCCTATTTATGCTATTGCTCTATGTACTTCACTAAACACTATGTTGTTTTATGTTTGCACACATATTTACCACTGTCTCTGCTCTTCATTACTTATCATATCTCAGAGCATTCATCTAGGAATACTTTGCTTCTGCCTAAAGTACCGCCTTTAGTGAATATGTGTTGCTGTTAACACCCTTCCTAAGACTCTGATCAAAAGTACTTAAGCTGTTCTCATAACATACTTCATGCTGCCCTCTCTCCTATATTTTACATTTCTTTCTTTTTTCTTAACTGCATTTAATTTCTTCTACCATATATATTCCACTTCACAAATTCCCTCTATTGCACAATCAGCTGACAAACACACCCTCTGATTTTTTTAAGTCAGTTTTATAGAGATAAAATTGTCATACAATACTATGTACCCATTTTAAAATAAAGTTCACTAAATTTTGACAAATGCATATTTTCATTTAACTAAGAACATAATCAAGCACAGAATATTTCTATCAACTCAAATAGTATCTTTGTGCCATATAAGTAAATTTCCTGGAACAACCCAAAGCCCAAAGAAACACTAATCTATTTTCTGTCATTATAAATTAGACTTATCTTTTCTATAGTTGCATATAAATGGAATCAGAGCATATATTGTTTTGTGTCTAGCTTCTTTTGCTCAGCCACCTGTTAATGAGATTTATCCATGCTGTTGCAGGTATCAACAGTGCTTTTAATTTCTGAGGTGTATTCCTTATACGGATATAGGGCAAGTTGTTTATTAAGTCTCATGTTGATGGACATTTGAGTTGTTTAAAAGTCTTTGTGAATATATGTTATCATTTCTCTTGAATAAATAAGAGTGTTATTGCTGGGCTGAGTGGTAAGATTGTTCTGGTTTGCTGTTAATATTTTAAGGAATTGTACAGCGGTTCTGCAAAATGGCTGTACTCTTTTACATTCCCACCAGTAAAATGTGAGAGATTCAGTTGCACCACATCCTTACCAACATACAGCACTTAGCACTGTCAATCTTTCTAACTTTAGCCACTGTAAGGAACATGTATGGGTATATAATAGTGGTTGTAATTTGCAATTTCTTGATGACTAATGATTTTAAGCATCCTTTCTATTGAAACGTCTATTTTGTTATGGTAACAGGGTTATGCTATGCAATTTGTATAAGTTATAGTATTTATTTGCATAAAGTTGTTCAAAAGATTTTCCTACTACCCTTTTAATGTCTATACAATCTGCAGTGATAGCCCTCTTTCATTCTCATAGCAGTTTAATTATCTCCTCTACTTTTTTATTGATCTCTCTGGCCAAACTTTTAGCCATTTTATTGATCTTTTCAAAATACCACTGTGGTTTAAATAATTTTATTGTTCATCCTTTTCTATGGTTTTTATATCTGTCCTACCTTTATTATATTCTTCCTTATAATTATTTTTTGTTTCATTTGCACTTATTTTTCTAAGTTTTTAAGGTGAAAGCTTAGAACATTGATATGTGACCTCTGTCCTTTTCTAGTAAAAGCATTTAAAGCTATAAATTTCTCCCTATTCACTACTTTAGCTCCATCTCATAAATTCTGATAAATTGTCTTTTCATTCAGTTCAAAATGTTTGTAATTTTCCTTATGATGCATTGTTATGCGCCCAGGTTATAAATGTGCTGTTTATCTTCCAAATATTTGGGAATTTTCCAGAAGTCTGTTACTGAATCCCAACTGAATTCCTTGTGACCATAAAACATGCTTTGTTAGATTACAATCACTTTAAATTTATTGAGATTTGATTTACAGGTGGCACATGATGTACTATGTTGGTGAATATTGCATGTATACTTGAAAAGAATGTGTATTTGCAGTTATTGGGTGGAGTGTACTATAAATGTCACTTAGGCCTAGCTGACAAAGTGTTCTTTAAGTCTTCTATAGCTCTATTGGTCTTCTGTCTTATCTTTCTCCTTTAAGTTCTGTCAGTTTTTGCTTCATGTATTTTGAATCTACGATATTAGGTGCATATATATTTTTTATATTGTCTCCTTTGCGAATTGATTTCATCATCATTAAAAAATGCTCCCCTTTATCCCTGTTCTAAAGTCTTATCCTTTGGCCTGAAGTCTACTGTGTCTGATGTTACATCAGACACAGCAACTTTCTTATGATTAGCATTTTTTTTATACAGTTGACCTCTGACGAACATGGGTTTGAACTGTGTGGGTTCACTCACACGTGGATTTTTTCCAATAGTTAATACTATAGTGCTACACGATCTGTGGGTGGTTAAACCCACAGATGCAAACCACAGATATAGAGGAACCATAAATATGGAAGGCCGACTACAAGTTATAGGCAGATTTTCAACTGTGTGGAGGAACGGCATCCCTAACCTGCTTGTTGTTCAAGGGTCAACTATATATCTTTTTCCATCCTTTAATTTTTAACCTATGTCTTTATATTTACATTGAGTTTCTTGTGGAAAACATACAGTTAATATTTCAATACAGTGTAAATATCTGCTTTTTAATTGAAGTGTTTAGATGATTAATATCTAATGTAGTTATCAATACGGTTGGGTTTATATCTGCCATCTTGTTATTTGTTTTCTATTTATTCCATCTGTTATATGTTACTTCCCCCAACTATCACCTCTCACAATATTCTTTTGGATTGAATAAGGATTTTTTAATACTCTATTTTATTTCCACTATTCGCTATTATTAGCTCAACCTCTTTTTAGTTTTTTAGTGCTTGCTACTATAGGATTTATAATGTTCATTTTAACTTTTCAGTCTACCTTCAAATATTATAATATGACTTAACAGACAATGATAGGAGCAGTATATATCCATGCTCCACCCCCATTCTCGAGGCCACGGTTATACATTTTACATCCACGTCTGTTATAAATCCCACAATACATTACTTTTACTTTAAAAGAGAAATTATTTTAAAGAAATTTTAAACAGGAGAATGTCTCTCTTATATTTATGTACATATTTACAATCTCTGTAAGCTTTTTTTCCTTTGTGTAGATCTTATGTCTAAAGAACTTCCTTCAATATTTTTTGTACTAAAAGTTAGCTAGCAATGAATTCTTTCAGCTATTGTTTTTCTGGAAAAAAAAATCATTCTGTCTTCACTTAAAAAAAAACATTTTGTTAGGTATAGAATTCTAGGTTGACAGCTTTTGACGCCAGCACTTTAAACATATCATTCCATTGTCTAACGGTTTGCAAAGTTCCTGACTGTCTGCAGTCCTTCTCATCTTCGTTCCTCTGTAGTAATGTGTCTTTTTCTCTGGCTGCTTTCAAAATTTCCTCTTTATTACTGACTTTGCGCAATTTGATTATTATGTGCTCTGGGTGGCTTTCTATGTGTATATTCTACTTGGGATAAATAAGTTGAGCTACCTGGATCTCTGCAGGGTTACAGTTGTTATCAAATTTGGAAAACTCATGGCAATTATTTCTCCCAATATTTTTTGTATGGCCTCTTTTTGTTCTGGATTCCAATTCTATATTGTTAGACCACTTGATATTGTTCCAAAAATCACTAATGCACAGTTTACTTTTTTCCCTAGTTCTTTTTCTACCTGTTCTGTATTTTCGGTTTTTTCTGTTGCTATGTTTCAATTCACTGATCTTTTCTTCTGCAGTGCCTAGTTTGCAATAGGACACCAGATATTTAAAATATATAATTTGAAGAGTTCTGACATATGCATATGCCCATAAAACCATTACCACAATAAAAAAAACTAACACTTGCAACACTTCCAAACACACGCTCACTCTTTTTTAAAAATAAATTTATTTATATATATTTTTGGCTGTGTTGGGTCTTCGTTCCTGCGTGCAGGCTTTCTCTAGTTGCGGCGAGTAGGGTCTACTCTTTGTTGCAATGCGCGGGCTTCTCATTGTGGTGGCTTCTCTTGTTGCGGAGCATGGGTTCTAGGCGCGCGGGCTTCAGTAGTTGTGCCACACAGGCTCAGCAGTTGTGGCTTGCGGGCTCTAGAGTACAGGCTCAGTAGTTGTGGTCCCAGGCTTAGTTGCTCCGTGTCATGTGGGATCTTCCCGGATCAGGGCTCGAACTCATATCCCCTGCATTGGCAGGTAGATTCTTAACCACTGTGCCACCAGGGAAGCCCCCTGCTCACTTGTTTTTAATCCATCTATCCCTCTACTCAGAACCCTAGGCAAACACTATAGATTAGTTTACATTTTCTAGAATTTTACAAAAAATAGAAACTTACAGTACACACTCCATATATTTTTTTTTTGGCCTGACCCGTTTCACTCAGCAGAATGATTCTGAGTTTTATCCATACTGTCACCTGTATCATTACTTTGTTATTTTATTTTCTAGTATACTCTATCGTATGGAATTATGCAGTCAGATGTCGGTGGATATTTTCATTTTTCTTGCATATATAATTAACAGTGAAATGGCTGGGTTATATGGTAGGTTTATGTTTACCTTTTTCAAATTAATTTATTTTTAAAATTGAAGTACAGTTGATTTACAGTGTTGTGTTAATTTCTGCTGTATAGCAAAGTGTTTCCATTATACAGATACATATTCTTCTTTATATTCTTTTCCATTATCGTTTATCCCAGGATATTGAATATAGTTCCCTGTGCTATACAGACCTTCTTGTTTATTCATTCTATATGTAATCATTTGCATCTACTAACCCCAAACTCCCAGTCCATCCCTCCCCCACCACCCTCCCCCTTAGCAACCCCAAGTTGTTTAGCTTTTTAAGAAATCAAAATGTTTTCATAAGTTATTATATCATTTTATGCAAAAATCCTCAACAAAATATTAGCAAGCCAAATCCAACAACACATGAAAAAAATCATACACCACAATCAAGTGGGATTCATCCCAGGGCCACAGGGATGGTTCAACATATACAAATCAGTCAATGTGACAGACCACCTCAATAAGAGACAAAAACCACATGGTCATCTCAAGAGATGCAGGAAAACCATTTGATAAAATTCAACATCTATTCATGATAAAAACTCTTACCAAAGTGGGTGTAGAGGGAACATATCTCAACGTATTAAAAGCTATTTATGACAAACCCACAGGCAACGTAATACTCAATGGCGAAAAGCTGAAAGCCTTCCCACTAAAATCTGGAACAAGACAAAGATTCCCACTCTTCTCACCACTTCTATTCAACACAGTATTGGAAGTCCTAGCCACAGCAATCAGACAAGAAAAAGAAATAAAAGGTATCCAAATTTTAAGGGGTAAAATTGTCATTATATGCAGATGACATTATACTGTATATAAAAAACCCTAAAGTCTCCACATAAAAACAACTAGAACTGATAAAGGAATTCAGCAAGGTAGCAGGATACAAGATTAACATAGAAATCTGTTGCATTTCTTTACACTAATAATGAAATATCAGAAAGGGAAAGTTAAAAATCACATTAAAAAAATAAAGTACTTAGGAATAAATCTGATCAAAGAGGTGAAACACATAAAAATCACATAAAAAAATAAAGTACTTAGGAATAAATCTGATCAAAGAGGGAAACACTTATACGCTGAAACTATAAAGTACTGATAAAGGAAACTAAAGATTCAAGGAAATGGAAAGATATCCCATGCTTTGGGATTAGAAGAATTAGTATAGTTAAAACGGCCATACTACCTATCCAAAACAACCTACAGATTTAATGTGATCCCTACCAAATTATGCATGATATTTTTCACAGATTTAAAACAAATAATCCTAAAATTTATATGGAACCATAAAAGACCCAGAATTGCCAAAACAATTTTAAGGTAAAAGGACAAAGCTTAGAGGCATAACCCTCCCAGACTTCAGACAATGCTACAAAGCTACAGTAATCAAAATAGCATGTTACTGGCACAAAACAGACATATAGGTCAATGGAACAGAATAGACAGCCCAGAAATAAAACCATACACCTGTGGTCAATTAATCTTCGACAAAGGAGGCAAGAATATACAATGGAGAAGAGACAGTCTCTTCAGCAAGAGGTGTTGGGAACACGGGACAGCTGCATGTAAATCAGTGAAGTTAGAACACTCCCTCACACCACACACAAAAATAAACCCCAAGTGGTTTACAGAGTTAAATGTTAAGACATGACACCATAAACCTCCTAGAAGAGAACATAGGCAAAACATTTCTGACATGTTATAGCAGTGTTTTTCTTAGGTCATTCTCCCAAGGCAACAGAAAAATAAAAAGCAAAAATAAACAAATGGGATCTAGGAAAAAACCTTATAAGCTTTTGCACAGCAAAGAAAACCATAAACAAAATGAAAAAACTTATGGAGTGGGAGAAAATATTTGCAAATGATGAGACCAACAAGGGCTTACTTTCCAAAATATAAAAACAGCTCAGGGCTTCCCTGGTGGTGCATTGGTTAAGAATCCACCTGCCAATGCAGGGGACACGGGTTCAAGCCCTGATCCAGGAAGATCCCACATGCTGTGGAGCAACTAAGCCCGTGCACCACAACTACTAAGCCTGCACTCTAGAGCCTGCGAGCCACAACTACTGAGCCTGTGTGCCACAACTACTGAAGCCCACGTGCCTAGAGCCCATGCTCCACAACAGGAGAAGCCACCGCAATGAGAAGCCCACGCACTTCAATGAAGAGTAGCCCCCACTTGCTGCAACTACAGAAAGCTCACACGCAGCAACGAAGACCCAATACAACCATAAATAAATAAATAAATAGATAGACTCAACTCAAGGGCTACTTAAATACAAACAAAAAACAAAAAAATAGCTCAACTCAATTACAAAAAAACAAACAATGCAATCAAAAACTGGGCAGAAGAACTAAATAGACATTTCTCCAATAAAGATATGCAGATGGCCAACAGGCATATGAAAAGATGCTCAATATCACTAATTATTAGAGAACTGCAAATCAAAACTACCCTGAGGTATCACCTCAAACCAGTCAGAATGGCCATTACCAAAAAGTCTACAAATAAATGCTGGAGAGAGTGTGAAGAATAGAAAATCTTCCTACACTGCTGGTGGGAATGTAAGCTGGTACAACCACTACAGAAAACAGTATGGAGATTCCTTAAAAAACTAAACATAGAGCTACCATATGATCAGCAATCCCACTCCTGGGCATATATCCAGAAAAGATGATAACTGTAATTCGAAAAGATACATGCACCACTATGTTTATTGCAGCACTATTCACAATAGCCAAGACATGGAAGCAACCTAAGTATCCATTAACAGATGAATGGATAAAGAAGATGCATATATATGCAGTGGAGTGTCACTCAGCCATAAAAAGAATGAAATATTGCCATTTGCAACACATGGATGGATCTAGAGTTATCATACTAAGTCAACTAAGTCATAAAAGAGAAAGACAAATATCCTATGATATCACTCATATACAGAACCTAAAAAATAATACAAATGAAGTATTTACAAAACAGAAACAGATTCACAAACATAGGAAACAAATTTATGGTTACCAAAGGGGAAAGGGGGGGAGGGATAAATCTGGAGTTTGGGATTAGCAGATACAAACTACTATATATTAAATAGATAAACAAAAAGGTCCTACTGTATAGCACAGGGAACTATATTCAATATCTTATAATAAACTATAATAGAAAAGAATATTAAAAACAACATATATGTATAACTGAATCATTTTGCTATACACCAGAAACTAATACAATGTTGTAAATTAACTATACTTCAATTCAAAAAATGTTATTGTATCGTTTTACATTCTCACCAGCCATGTACAAATGTTACATTATGGCTTCTCAACTCCAACATCACTTGGTATGGTCAACTGTGTGTTTTTCTTTTGTTTACTTTTTTTTCTTTTCAACCATTCAAATGACTTAAAACCTTCCTAATGTCATGATATCTCATTGTGATTTTAATTTGCATTTCTCTAATGATTAGTGATGTTGATCATCTTTTCACATGCTTACTGCCATTCATATGTCTCTGTTAAAATATTTTGCAAAAATTTTAATTGGGTTGTTTCACCTCTTATAATTGAGTAGTAAGAGCATTTTTGTTTGTTTTTAAATATATTCTGGATACTATCCTTTTGTCTGATATATATGTTGTCGCTGTTTCCTCCCAGCTTATGGCCTTCCTTTGTTTTCTTAATGCTATCTTCCAAGGAACAGAAGTTAATTTTGATGAAGATCAATTCATCCATTTTTTTCCTTTATAGTTGTTGTTTTTGTGCTCTAAGAAACTTTCTCTACACCAAGGCTGCAAAGCTCTTCTCTGAAAACTTACAGAAATTTAAGTTTTACATTTAGGGCTATGGTCCATTTTGATTATTTTTTGTGAATGGTGTGATAGAGCTGATGTTTTCTATATTGATATCTATTTGACCCAGCACCATTTATTGAACCATTTCTTTCCTTTTTACATTTTCCTCTTCATTATGTTCACGCTATCCTTTTAATCCTTGAATATACTTAGGAAATTTTAATAGTTTTCACATCCTTATCTGTTAATTCTATTATCTGTTAATTCTGGTTCTAATTCTATTGACTGATATTTTTCCTGATTATGAGCTAAATTTTCCTGCTTTTTTGCATGTCAAGTAATTTTATTCAGATGCCAGACATTATGAATTTTTATATTGTGAGTCCTTTTTTTTTTCCCCTTGAAGAGTGTCACATTTGATTCATTCAGTAAGTTAACTTACTTGAAGATCACTTTGAGGTTTTGAAAAAGGCTTTAAGGAAAGAAGCAGAAAAGCCTTTCTACTACTTCCTTTAGTTTTCTTGGATCTCCACTGAATACCTCTTGTATTCCATGACTGTACTTATTCTGGTTGGTGTGCGTAAGTTCTGAAAATTGTTGAAATTATAGCTCACTGGCACTTGTCCTTTCCTAAAGGTATTATTTATCAGGCCTTGTAGAATGTCATCCTACATATGCATGAAGTGGTTTTCAGCCAAAGATTCAAGGGTACCCTATGCTGGTTTCTTGAGCTCTTTCTACATGTAGCTCTCCCCTTTCCAGCCACTGGAAAGTTCCAGCCACTCATACACCACCCTAAAGGCTGACCTTTGTCTTCTCCAGTCAGCGAGATCACTTTTTGGGCCAATCCTGCCTATGCTACAGTCTGGAAACTACCTCCGGGCAAAAAGCTGGAGTGATCATTAGTTTCCTTTTCCTCAGGGACCACAGTTCTGCACTGCCTGTTTTCCAATGTCTGAAACAAATTTCTTTTAAATATACAGTTCAGTTTCCTAGCTGTCTATAGTGGAGGATAAGTCCAAACCCTCTTACTTCCTCATGGTCAGAGGTGGAAGTTCATTCTCTGACTTGCTGATTTCAGGAATTTTAGTTAAACAAGTTTTATAATGTTCTTTTTCAAATATTTAACATCTTATTTACAGTTCCCCATTTCTTGCAGATATTCAGGTCTGTCATTTCTTTAAATATGGTAAGCACAGTGATTTAAAAAATTAGTATCTGACCATATAGTGTGTGTGTGTGTATATATATATATATATATATATATATATATATATTTATTTATATATAGTCTTTTATGGGTTGGTTCTGCTGTCTGATGGGTCTTGCTCATCTTGCCTTGTTTCTTTGTGCACTTAATTCAGTACTTACTGGCTTTTACCATCAAAAGATTAAAAATTCCCTAAGGCCTAGGATGGATGTGACCTCCTCCAGAGATGCTTATCATTTGTTTCCAGAAAGCATCTAACGGCACCGTCAGCTAGAAACCACCCTGTGGTAAACAGAATAATGAATGGCTCCACAGATATATCCATGTTCCAATACCCAGTACCCATGAATAAATTATGTTACATGGCAGGGAGGAATTAAGATTGCAAATGTTATTAAGGTTCCTAATCACTCACCTTAAAATGAGATTAACATGGTGGACACAGTATAATCACAAGGATCTTTAAACTGGGAGGAAGGAGGCAAAACAATCAGAATAAAAGACGGCATTATAAGAATGACTCAACTGACCACTGCTGGCTTTGAAGATGGAAGGGGACCACAAGGCATGGAATGTTGGCAACCTTTAAAAGTTAGAAAATGCAAGAAAATGGATTCTGCCCCTGAAGCCTTCACAAAGAAACACAGCCCTGCCAACAACATGATTTTAGCCCACCAAAGCCCATCTCAGGTTTCTGACCTCCAGAACTGTAAGATAAATTAATGTTGTGTTAAACCACAGAATCTGTGTTAATGTATTACAAAAGCAATAGGAAACTAATATACACTTGTCTTAGTCCATTCAGGCTGTTGTAACAAAATACCAGAGACTGGGTGGCTTATAAACAGCAAACATTTATTCCTCACAGTCCTGGAGGCTGAAAGCCCAAGATCAGGGTGCAAGCACAGTCAGATTCTGGTAAAGGCTCTCTTCCAGGTTACAGAATGCCAACTTCTCCCTGTGTCCTCACACAGTGGAAGGGGCAAGCTAGCTCTCTGGGGCCTCTTTTATAAGGGCAGTAATCCCAATCATGAGGGCTCCACTCTTAGGACCTAATCACTTCTGAAGGTCCTACCTCCTAATACCATCACTTTGGCCCTTGGGTTTTCCACCTAGGAATTCTGGAGAGACACAAACATTCAGACCACAGCAACACTTCAACCAATTTCATGGTCTGAAGTTCCTTGATTGACTCAGGGTACAGATCTGCTAGAAGGCCAGTCTGTGACAAGTTCAATCTCAGATATTTTCCTTCCTTTACGTTTTCCTTTTCCTGCTTTGATCATCAGGCAACCTCCTGGGTCTGCAGGGAAAAAAGATGATATAGGTCTGGTTGCATTTACTCTGAAGGCAAGGTCCTCTGAAGTCCCAGCTTAATTTGGATAGGAATATAAGGATATCTACCTTGAACAAGTTACAGGACTTGAATTCTGATCCTCTTGCCTAGTCAGCCAGGAAAGAACAAATAAAACAAATGACTTCACGCTTAAGCAGTTTTTTACCTCTTATTTTCTTCTTACTTCTAACATTAGCCTGTGTATTCCCAACTATCTTTTCAGCTCTTAAAAAAAATTTTTTTAATCTAGCATTTTCCATTGTTTTCAGCAGAAGGATTGATCTAGATAACTTAGATCACCCTTACCAAAAACCAAAATTCCTAGTTCATTCTGTTTGACTATAGAGTTCATTTATATAAGTACATGCAGTTTATCCATTTCTCTGTTGAGAACTGTGTGACTCTTCACCTTTTTTGTTATTACAAACAGAACTGCATTAAAAATCTTCATAAATGTGTGATCCTGTCCAAGTGTTAGAGTTTTTTGGGGTAGAAATCTATAAGTGGAAGAATTACTTGGCTCTCAAGTATGAACATTTTCAACTTTACTAGATATTGCATTATATGGTTGAATCATCCTACAGTTCTAACAGTAATGTTTAAGAGTTCCTGTTTCCCACAAATACTCACCAAAACTTGGCTTTATATTTGTCACACATATGAAAATAAAATCACTTATTTTAATTTGCAGTTCCCTAATTATTACTAAAATTTAGCGTATTTTGAAATGTTGTATTTTCATATTGCCCTTTTGCAACTTTTCAACTGAACCACGGGCTTTTCAAAAATTCAGTCAGTTTTAGTATTCTGGGTAATAATTAGCAATTTCATGAACTGTACCCTCCCCCACCCCCCCAGTTATGGCTTGATTTTTCGTTTTGTTCTCTTGTAACAGGAGTTTTGCAGGGGTTTTTTGAGGTATAGCTGATTTTAATATTTTTTTCAGAGGTTTTTTTTTGGGGGGGTTGTTTTGTTG
Organism: Aethalodelphis obliquidens; assembly: GCF_003676395.1. NCBI lineage: Eukaryota > Metazoa > Chordata > Mammalia > Artiodactyla > Delphinidae > Aethalodelphis > Aethalodelphis obliquidens. The sequence goes on along the minus strand of NW_020837950.1, from coordinate 31,055,506 downwards.
TAACGTAGCATAAACAAACTTTTTTTGTATCTTGTGTTATGGTTGTACATTTTTTTGTATAGGAAAAATTTTTTAAAGTCATAGGTAATTATTCTATGTGTATGTATAAAATTTTGAAGTTTTGCTTTACAAATGTAGTTCTTTAATCCATCAGAATTCATTTTTATGAAGAGTCTAATATAGAAATCTAATTTTATCCCAAGCGCCATTCCATCTCAATTGATTAGTAAGGCTATCTTTATGTCCTAAGAAATCCCAAAATGCAAGTCTGGATTTTTTTAATTAATACTTTACTGAGATATAATTTCCTACCATAAAATTCACTCATTGTAAGTATTCAATTCAATGATTTTAATATATATACAGAGATGCACAATCATCACCACAATCTAATTTTAGAACATTCCATCACCTCCAAAAGAAACCTTCTGCCCATCTAGTCTCCTCATTCCTATAACCAACCCCAGGTACTGATTAATCCACTTTCTGTCTCTATAAATTTGCCTTTTCTGGATATTTCAAATAAATAAAATCATGTAATATGTGCACTTTTCTGTCTGGCTTCTTTCACTGAATATAATGTCTAATGTTCATCTATGTTGTAGCACATATTAGTACTTCACCACATTTGTATATCCATTTGACAGCTGATGGAACTTTGGGTTGTTTCTACTTTCTGTCTTATTGTCAATAATGCTGCTATGGGCATTTGTGGATGTATATTTTCATTTCTATTGGGTAAGTACACATAGAAATGAAATCTTTGGGTCATATAGTATTTTTATGTTTAACATTTTCAGAAACTGCCAAACTGCCTTCCAAAGTAGCTAGACCATCTTATATTCCCACCAGCAATTTCTCCACAGTCTTACCAACACTTGTCTTTTCAATTATAGCCGTTTTAGTGAGTATGAAGTGATATCTCATTTTCCTAGTGATTAATGATACTGAACATCTTATTATGTGCTATTGGTAATTCACATATGTTCTTCAGTGAAATGTCTATTCAAATCCTTTGCTTATTTTTTAGTTGGGGTCATTTGTCTTCTCATTAGTGAGCTATAAAAGTTCATATGGATATAGGTCCCTTATCAGATATATGATCTATCTGCAAGTATTTTCTACAAGTCTGTGCGTTGTCTTTTCACATTCTTGATGATTTTTTTCGTGGATCTGTTTTTAGGCTCTCATTGATCTGTTTGTCTACTCCTAAGTGAATACCACAATGTGTTAAAGATTACTATTTTATAATTTGAAAAAATATTCTTAATACCACTCAATGATTTTCTTAACAAAGGTCAAACATATCATTTATTGGAGTTATTCTTGCTTATAGTTCTTATGGCCAACTAAAAATGTTAACTTCTAAAAAAAAAACTTGTTTCTTTTTGGTATACATGGATGTGGCCAATTTATATCCAGTAAACTTGCTAAACTCTTCTAGTAGTTTTAAAAACATATCTATAGATTCTCTTACATTTTTATACACAAACACCTGTGGAAAACCACAACTGTAATTTCTCTTTCAAATCACTGTGCTTCCCCCCACACACCTCCTTAATTTAATTGTTTTGGCTAAGGCCTCCAGTTAATGTTGAACAGAACTGGTAATACCCTAAAATACATACACAAGAAATAGGTGAGAATTACAGCACACTTCACATCTAAAACTATGCAACCTAGAAGACAATGGAATGATACCTTTAAAGTGCTGAAAGAAACTATCAACCCAGAATTCTATACTCAACAAAAACACCTTTCAAAGATGAAGGTGAAATAAAGACATTTCAGACAGACAAAAACTGAAAGACTAATTATCAGAAGATCTGCACTACAAGAAATGTGAAAGGAAATTCTTCAGGCAGAAAAAAATGTTACCACCCAAACATCTGGATTTACAGAAAGAAGTTAAGATTCCCCCCAAATGGTTAAGATGAAATGAAATATAAAAGAAATTTCCCATTTTGGGGGATCTAATCAAACTTGAAAGCTTTTGCACAGCTAACCACAAACAAAATGAAAAGACAACCTACAGAGTGGGAGAAAATATTTGCAAATGATGTGACCGACAAGGGCTTTATTTCCAAGATATAAAAACAACTCATACAACTTAATAACAAAAATACAAGCCAATCAAAAAATGGGCAGAAGAAGGGCTTCCCTGGTGGCGCAGTGGTTGAGAGTCTGCCTGCCGGTGCAGGGGACACGGGTTCGTGCCCCGGTCCAGGAGGATCCCACATGCCGCGGAGCGGCTGGGCCCGTGAGCCATGGCCTCGGAGCCTGCGTGTCCGGAGCCTGTGCTCCGCAACAGGAGAGGCCACGACAGTGAGAGGCCCGCGTACCGCAAAAAAAAAAAAAAAAAGGGCAGAAGACCTAAATAGACAGTTCTCCAAAGAAGACATACAAATGGCCAACATAACCTGGAAAGCTGTGTATGCTGCATCTTGACAGGTACTTTAGCACCCTCAGAAGTCAATTTTTCTAGGCTGATTCAGTGAGGTTCATAAATATATTGTTTTGTTTTTGTTTATAGTTCCAAGTCAACTGATCTTCCTGATTAGTGATGAGATAGAGCAATGCTGAGCTAAAAAGAATTTTTCTAGGAAATAGATCCTGTAAAGGCACTAATATTTCCATAACCCAACTCCAACAAACAAACAAAAAAAAACAAGAAAACAAGGAAAACAGTAGGGAGGATCCTTAAAAAACTAAAAATAGAGCTACCATATGATCCAGCAATCCCACTCCTGGGTATGTACCCAGAAAAGATGAAAATTTTAATTTGAAAAGATACATGTGCACCCCAATGTTCATAGCAGCACTATTTACAATAGCCAAAGTGTCCATCAACAGATGAAAGGATAAAGAAGATGTGGTATACATACACACACACACACAAAGACACACACACACAAAGGCGCGCACACACACACAGAGGAATATTACTCAGCAATAAAAAAGAATGAAACATTGCCATTTGCAGCACATGGATGGACCTAGAGACTATCATAAGTCAGACAGAGAAAGACAAATACCACATGGTATCACTCATGTGGAATCTAATAAATAATACAAATGAATTTATTTACAAAACAGAAACAGGGGCTTCCCTGGTGGCGCAGTGGTTGTGAGTCCGCCTGCCGATGCAGGGGACACGGGTTCGTGCCCCGGTCCAGGAAGATCCCACATGCCGCAGAGTGGCTGGGCCCGTGAGCCATGGCCGCTGAGCCTCTGCGTCTGGAGCCTGTGCTCCGCAACGGGAGAGGCCGCAGCGGTGAGAGGCCCGCGTATCGCAAAAAAAAAAAAAAAAAAAAAACAGAAACAGACTCAAAGACATAGAAAACAAACTTATGGTAAAGGGGGAAGAGGGAAGGATAAATTAGAAGTATGGGATTAACAGATAAACACTACTATATATAAAATAAACAACAAGGATTTACTGCATAGGAAAGGGAACTATATTCAACATCTTGTAATAATCTATAATGGAAAATAATCTGAATATATACTTACATATATATACATATATATATACATATATCTGAATTACTTTGCTGTACACCTGAAACTAACACAATATTGTAAATCTACTATACTTCAATTACAAAAAAAATAGAGAGACATTTTCCCAGTTTTAACTGCTCTAAAAGGTAACTGACTAAAGTAAAAGTAGTATCAATACTGGTTAATAGCATATGTAAAATTTTTGCAAATAATATATTTAATGAAGAATTTATATCTAGAAACACAAGAAAACAAACCACTCAAAAAAAAAAGGGTGAGGGTAACAGATTTGAACAGACACATCACAGAAAACAAATGGATGGCAAATTAGCATATGAAAAGGTACTCCACATAATTTATCACTGATATGCAAATTAAAATCTCAACAAAATATCATTACACACCTATTAGAATGGCTAAAAAGAAACTGCTAATACCATATGCTTCTAAGGATGCACAACAACAGGACTTCTCATAAATTATAGGAAGGAATGCCAAATAGCACAACTTTGGAAAACAATTTGATAATTTCTAACAAGCTATACACACATCACCACGTGATCCAACAATCCCACTCCTATTTAACCAACAGAATGAAAACTACATTTATACAAATACCTGTACACAAGTGTTTGTAGAGTTTCATTCACAATTACCCAATGTCCTTCAACTGTTGAATACATAAACAGTGATATAAGAGACTACTACGCAGCAAAAGGAATAAACTATTGATACATGCAACAACATGGATATATCTGAAATGCATACTGTTAAGTGAAGGAAGCCAGACTCAAAAGTACATACTGTATGATTCCATTCATATAACACTATAGGGTCAAAATCAGATCAATGGTTGTTAGTGCTTGGGTATGGGTAAGGAGATGACTACCAAAGAGTAAAAAAGAACTTTTGGGGATGGTGAAACTGTTCTGTATCTTGAATGCTGAGGGGTTGGTTATCCAACTGTTAGTGTGTGAGAACTCACAGAACTATACTTTGTAAATTATACCTTAATAAACATCACCAATGGGACTTCCCTGGCAGTCCAGCAGTTAGGACTCTACACTTCCACTGAAAGGGGCACGGGTTTGATCCCTGGTCAGGGTATTAAGATCCCGTAAGCCAAAAAAAACCTTGCCAAAAATTTTAAATATGGCATAACATGATTTTTGAAGCAGAGAACAGTGAAAGTCATTATTGAGAACTACATGAACTGTGAAGTTTAGGCAACTTGATAGGCTATCCTTATAAAAAATAAAGTCAACAAAAATGATGTCAGGGTTGAGAGTAAAGATGGAAGAATGAAAATTAGATGGCACAGTCATCAATGAGTGTGGAAAGGTAACTTAGCTTTCAGTAAACTCAACTGAATTCAGGAAACTGGGGTTCTGGTAGTTATACCTTTTAAATTTGAATATCTGAGTTCAGAAATATCTTGAGAAATCTACTGTTCCATAAGCCATAAAGAGGCATTCTAATATTTGGCATCTAAACCTATCCCATGATAGCCGCATATTTCTAGATAGATTAACAAAACCCAAAGCAAACAGAAACCAAAACAAAAAACCCACCTCTCTTTAGAAGAGGCATCCAGATCTTTGGTTTGGAAAATACAGTCACCAAATCTACTACAAATAAGAAGAACAACAGGTCTTTTGTCCCTTTCCTAGAACAAAAGACAAGCCCTGAGCAAAAATTTGAAGTCTTCTCCCTCCTCACCCAAAAAGTCACATTTTCCTTTCTTAAGTTCTCTTTGGCTCACTAATACCATTTCTGAAGGCCTAAAATTATGCTGAAATGAATCTTTCCTCATCTTGGTCAAACAGAGATATATCTGAATTAATGATTACAGAAGTGAAATATACCAAGTGATGGCGAGATATGGGGAGTAGTGGGTAACTAAAGTAAAGCAGCAGTAAAACTTGCTGATGATAAGCAACAATATTATAAACTTGAGTGAGGGTAGGTACCCATACTGATGCTTTCTGCATTCCCCACTCTGCTTATCATAATGCTAATTATTAAAGTTGACCTGATACTTACAAATTTAATACTGTATTTTTGTAATGAAAATACATCTGCTACAATGCTTTTCTATTCGTAAATTTACCTTCAGACAAATTCGTGAGTTGCTAGATTCAATTCTGTGTTTTAAAATCTAATTAGATGTATGTAATTATCATTCAAGTAGCAAATGTGAAAACTGTGACCTATGTAACATACAAACTATCTTTTCCTAAGGTCACAATTATTTAATGAGGTGCTTCTCCAGTAAGTACTCAGATGATAAATCTATTTAAGTGTATCTTTACTTCCATGGTGGCAAATCCATGCACCACACTCAGTATAAAACTATATTGACTAAAACTATAATTTATACAAAATTTCAATACTTTGCATCTGCTGGAATTCTGCTTTCAAACACTGACTCCTGAATTTAAATGCAATAAACATTAAGGCAAAAGGCAAGAACTCAGACTTTGGAATTGGAAGAGACAAGAAAAGGTGGTATCAGGGAAGGTTTTCCAGAAATCAGGACATCCAAACTGAGTCTTAATGGAAGAATGAGAATTAGCGAGGCAAAACAAGGAAGGGCACATTACACATTTAGCAAAGGAGAGCAGCATGCGTAAAGAGATAGGGGAAAAAAAGCTTAATATGCTTAAATATAGCACTACCCAACAGAACTTTATGTAATGATAGAAATGTTCTGTACTTGGGCTCTCCAGTACAGGTGATGAAGAACTGATTTTTAAATTTTAAGTTTCAACTAATTTAAGCAGCATGTCTAGAAGCTGGAAAAGTATGGTAGAAGAAAGAAGGTCAATATAAAAGGTTGGAGAGATGCACACGACAGGGATCCGGAAGAGCCTAGCACATTTTGCCAAGTAGTTAATATTTACCCTTAGAGCCAGAATGAGCTATGGTAGGCATTTAAGTAGTCAAGAAACAGGATTAGCTTTGCATTCAGAAAAGATCACTCAAGCAGGAAGTGGCACACAGACACATTAAGGGCAAAGGCGAATAAAGCTAGAATGGTTAGAAAACCAGCAGAAATACAGCAGAGAGAAAACAAGAACATAAATTTAGGCAGAAGTATACCTAAGAAAAAGAGAATGGCTTTAAGCCATATAATACAATTAAATGGAAAAAATAATTAAATGGTGACACAGTTTCATTATTTTCAGGTGGGAGTGAGAGGGGTAAAGATTTCTGGCTTGACACATAGCACAGGGAGATCAGATCGGTGCTTTGTGAACACCTAGAGGGTTTGTGAACACCTAGAGGGGTGGGATACGGAGGGTGGGAGGGAGAAGCAAGAGGGAAGAGATATGGGGATATATGCATATGTATAGCTGATTCACTTTGTTATAAAGCAGAAACTAACACACCACTGTAAAGCAATTATACTCCAATAAAGATGTTAAAAAAATTAGTGATCTTAAGATTAATGAGATTGTAAGATTTATCTAGTTCTTGTGTAAAAATAGTCCAGTGCCATTGGCTATGCACACTCTTCTTGATTTTTATTGTAGATTTGTTAGCATGTAAACAAGTATTTTTCTGGAATAAATAAGACTATGTTCTTCATCCCTGTAAGAACAACTCAGAGTAAATTCTCACATGGCTAATTTAAAGGCTTTCCATCAAACTCAGCACCATGAATAGGATGGTAGTGCTAACCAGCAGGACAGCTACATCCATGGATGATGCCATAAAGAGATATTCATGGGTTCAGAAGAAATCACCTCTAGTTCATAAGTCAGGGAACATATTATGACATATAGGACATGGGGGAGAAAGTAAACAAAGAGATTTATTAGAGCATTAATTGTGATAAAGATACAATTTCCAGAGGTAAATTGATTTTGCATATATATTGAGGTTTTCATACTTTTCATACATATGATAGTCTAGTAAAATATTCTCTATGGTATTTCCACATCATACATTTAGAAAATATTTTTGTGGGGAAAAACTTTTATATTTGAATAAATATCTGTTTTACTAACAACAACAACAACAAAAAAGATGTTAAAAAAAAAGATTTCTGGCTTGAGAAATTGAGAAACATTCACTGACAATCCATGAAATTTTTTTTGTTTTGCCTTATATGACTGGTAGATATAAAAGGAGTTCACTTTTGGATATGCTAACTTGGCTATGTGGGCATAAATTAAAACAAAAACATCTGGAGGTAGAAACACAGACTCAGAGATCATCAGTACACAGATGGAAGATGGAGTCTCATTTTCTAATTAATTAAAACAAGTTTTCATCAAGTATCAGAATCAAAATATTTTTAAACTACCATTTAAAAGTTTTTTTCTATTTTAGTTGCTAATATTGTAATGACATTATTGTTTTTACTACAAATGTTCAGTATTTCAGTACATAATTGAAGAAAAGTTAGTATGTCATCTGGTACCATGCTACCCACAAGCCCCCACCCCAAGCCTGCCAACACTCAAACCCTAAAAAAAGCCACACTGTATCCCAACTCAGGCATTCACACAAAGTTGTTCCTTCAGCCTACAGTGCATTCCAACCCCCATTCTTACTCCCAAAACATGTCTAGATACCTCCTACTCATTCTTAAAATCTTGGTTTTAAAAATCACTGAAATCCTAAAATTCCTAGAAGAAAACATAGGGGAAAAGCTCCTTTATACTGGTCTTGGTGATAATTTTTTTAGACATAATACCAAAAGCACAAACAACAAGTGTAAAAATTAACGTGTGGGATACATCAAACTAAGAAGCTTCTGCACAGAAACCAACAATGAATAGGCAACCTATAAAAATATTTGCAAACCATGTATCTGATAAAAGGTTAACATCCAAAATATATAGAGACTCACACAACTCAATGGCAAAAAACAATCTGATTAAAAAATGAACAGAGGAACTGAACAGACATTTCTCCAAAGAAGATATACAAACGGCTACAGGTTCATGAAAAGGTGCTCAACATCACTAATCACCAGGGAAATGTAAATCAAAAGCACAATGATATCACCTCACGTCTGTTAGGATGGCTGTTAAACTCCCACCAACACCCTTGCGTACTGTTGGTGGGAATGTAAATTGGTGCAGCCACTATGGAAAACAGTAAGGGAGATCCTCAAAAAATTAAAAATAGCACTAACACATGATCCAGAAATTCCCCTTCTGGGTATATATCCGAAGGAAACAAAATCACCATCTCAAAGAAATATCTGCACCCACGTGTTCATCGCAGCAATATTTACAATAGCCAAGTGTACTAAGGAAACAATCTAAGTATCCATCAGTGGATGAATGGATAAAGAAGATGTGATGTGTATCGACAATGGAATATTATTCAGCCATAAGAAAGAAGGAAATTCTGCCATTTGCAACAACATGGATGAATCTAAGGACATTATGCTAAGCGAAGTTAGCCAGACAAAACAAGTACTGTATGATCTCACTTATATGTGGAATCTGGGAAAAAAAGAAAAAGTCAAACTCAAAGAAACAGTAGAGTGGTGGTTACCGGGGACTGGAGTGTTAGGGGAGATGGAGCAATGCTAGTCAGAGTATATATATATAGCCTTCTGCTATAAGATAAATAAGCTCTGGGGATCTAATGTACGGCATGCTAACTACAGTTAGTATTATTGTGTTGTGTACTTGAAATTTGCTAAGAAAGCAGATTTTAAGCTTTCTCATCACACACACCAAAGAAGTTAACTATGTGAGGTGACAGACATGTGGTAACCTGATTGCGGTAATCACTGCACAAAGTATACATATGTCAAATCATCACATTGTATACTTTAAATATATACAATTTTATTTGTCAATTATACCTCAGTAAAGCTGGGGAAAAAGAATCACTGCCTAAAATTAAAGCTTCATATAATCTAATCTAGCTTTAGACTAGGTTAGACCCATTATTACATGCTTTATATTATATAAATATATATATATAATACTCCCTTTGGAGCACCTATCACAATTCTGGTTAGTCATGTATAATTTTTTAATGTCTCTTCCCAACTAATCAATTATTCATTTAACAAATATTTGTATGTCTACCAGGTGTTCTAGAAGCTGGGGATATATCAGTGAGAAGAAGAGACAAGAATTCTGCCCTCAAACGTGGGAAAGAAGAGTGATAGAGAAAAAAAATCACATAAATAAATCTTTGATATTTTTATTTGATAAATGCCACAAAATTGTATAAGCTCCAAAAAAGGAAGGGACAATGTCATCTTGCTTGCTATGATAGTCCTAGCATCTGGCCCATGTAAGGCATTCAAATATTTGTTGAATACATGTTTGAGAGAAAAATTTCACTCTGGGACCAAAGACATTCATTCTCAAAACAATTTTTAAAACACAGCCCAATCTGTAAATTAAAATCTTAATAATTACCTTTCCCTCATCAAGTATCTTTCTGAAATTCACAACCATTTATTTATTTACATGCTACCTTGTTCTAAGAGGAACCCATATTTGTGTCTTGCTTAGTTTAGTGCTTTTTCTATTTCTTGGACGCTACAACACTTTAGCTTCAACGTAACCACTGCCTCTTTCTTAAGTAGTTTCTTGACTGTGTTCTTTCTGTAAGCGTATGTCAAATATACATTCTACTCTGACTTAAGGACTGCAGTGCCTCTATTAATAAAAGTGTTTCTATTACAAGGCCCTGAAGTCTCCCTAATCCCCAAACATGAGGATATAAATGCAACTACTGGTATCTACTGGTATTAAGGATGCTGCTAAACACCCTACAATGCACAGGACAACTCCCCACAATAAAAATTTGTCCAGCCCCAAAATAGAGCCAAGGCTGGTTTGAAACTCAGCATTAAAGGAACTGAGTTCAACATGTCGGAGTAGACACTAGAAGAGAAAAACTCAAAGAATACCTTAATTATCCACCTCTTTCTCTAATTTACATTTATGCAACAAATGGAAACCAAACTAGTCATAAGGAATTACTGAGGAATAAGCACATGTATAAGATAGTTACCCTGTTCAAGACTTAAACATAGTTGGATTTGACACTAGAATAATTATTTTACTGTATTTAGATGCTTCTTAGTTATTGGTGGGAAAAATAGTCTCATCCTCTCATTAAGAGCTATTAGCATTCCCTGATTTTTATATCTAGTATGAATTTGTTTTGCCCTCTCATAAAATATAGAATGATAATAGATATGGAGTCAAGATCCATGCTGGAGTCTCAAACTTCCCACCATACCAGCCATGTGATCTTGGACATATGACATAACCTCTCTGAATCACTAATCCTTCTTCTATAAGACTTGGAGTATCATCAACAATTCATATGTTGAAGATTTAATTATTGTTTTCAAACATTTAATAAAACACATATATTCCAGGTAGAAGTTAATTTGTATGGAATTTCTTAATAAAATGTAATCAATCAATAAATAAATGCTAAACTTTACCAGAAACTAGAAATACACAATTCAGGTATCTGAACTAGATTTTACTCCTACCTGAGTACACAGGCAAAAATTCAGGAAACACATTCTGACCAGGCTGTGTCCATATTATTTCCGTTTACCTCTTATTAAGTTTGTAAGTTACTCTTATAAAGTTATAATACTAGAATATTCATATTTTATAGCACTGATAATGTCTCATTTCAAGCAAACTTAATAGGTATAACAACTACGTCTACATAAAAATGAAAAGAAAATATGGGATGACAATATGCTTTAGGAAGAAACAATAATTTAAAGAGAAGGTTTGCTGGGCATTTAAAACAGACACAAAAAGTCTGTGCAACTTTTATGAAAGACACCTAGTACATAAAGCATATCTGTCTCTTACACTGAAATAACTTATAGAAAGTAGACTATGAAGGCTTTGTAGAAGACTGACAGCAAGAGAAAAATACATACCTCCAGGATGGAGGAAAGGGAATGGGACTGGTAAAAGATAGATGAGAATTTCAACTTCCTCTGTCATGTTTTATTTCTTAAGATAGAAGGTACTTGAATATGTATTATATTACTCTGAAAATTTTTTGGAGGTCTGATACAGTTCATAAGTTGAAAAAGGTTTTATGGTTTCAAACAGTAAATGTGTTACCTTAAAGATTCACCTCTACTGAACATTATTCGTAGCAGTACAGAAAATGTGAAGTTTTACTGGAATGTCTCTGATTACCAAGGCTCTTATAATGGATATTGAAATCACTGTTCTAATCAACTTTCACCATTTAAAAGAACAGCCAACTATACTAATTCTGCTTAAAACTCTTCAATGGGTCTCTATTGATGAATTATAAATATTCTAGGATAGCATATATGGCCTTCCCTGATCTAGCCCCTCCTATTCGCCAACCTCATTTTATACAACTCCATTATAATTCATATGCTACTTACAAGAAACAACTAACCTTTTACATTATTTACAAATCTGAGCTTTTGCACCTGCTGTCTATCTGAAATGCTTTTTTCCCATCTTTGTTCATCTGTCAAGTGCCCTGTCTTCCAAACTAACCTAAAACATTTTCTTCCAACTTTATAACTAGCTGAGTAATTAATCATATTAAGCAGCAGTTTGTTCACATGCAAAATAAAAGGTCTCTGGGACTTCCCTGGTGGCAGGGGACACCGGTTTGAGCCCTGGTCTGGGAAGATCTCACATGCCACGGAGTAACTAAGTCCATGCGCCAAAACTACTGAGCCTGCGCTCTAGAGCCCGCAAGCCACAACTACTGAGCCTACGCATCGCAACCACTGAAGCCCGCGCACCTAGACCCCACGCTCCGCAACAAGAGAAGCCACCGCAATGAGAAGCCCGCGCACTGCAACAAAGAGTAGTCCCCGCTCGCCACAACTAGAGAAAGCCCGCGCGCAGCAACAAAAACCCAACACAGCCAAAAATAAATAAATAAAATAAATAAATTTATAAATAAATAAATAAAATAAAAGGTCTGGCATACTGGCATACAACAAATACTGTCCAGATGGTATCACAAAGACTTTTCCAATCTTACTTGTCAGAATTCACTGTTACCAGCACCACATTCTCCCAAGTATGTTCACATCCTAACTTGAGACTTTTTTTTTTTTTTGATTGAGAAAGGTAGCTAGGATGTTTAACAACTTGACAACAGGGACAACATTACTGCCTTTCTATTAACCCTAGGATCTATCACAGTGATTCACCTAATAAATGTAGTTGAATTCGCCTAAAATGCAGGTTACAGAGGATTTGGCTGAAGAGAGAGAGGGACCACCTACACTTAGTAACAATGATTTTTCAAGAAAGAAGTAGAGAGTTTTTAAATAATAAGAAAGATTACTACTGTAAAAATAAGCATTTGTAGCAAATACAGTGTTTTAGAGAAGACTAAAACAGGTGATAAAGTCTTCACAGAGTCAACATTTTTGTTACACTCCTAATAAACACCTGCCTTAAGGTCATAGTTTAATGGGGAAGAAAAACAAAAAGCAGACAAGCTCAATAAACATTACATAGAATCCCTGTGATGAGCAAGAAAAGAGTGCTAAAGCCAAACAGAAAGTGAGAGAAATAAGATGGTAGAAGGTACATTATCTTTAGCATTTAATTTGGGGAGTTGGGTGTTAGTAATGGCATGGTGTTTAAGCAAAGATAAAAATTTTGATTTCTGAGAAGACAAATTCAAGATGAAAATGTCTAAAAATGAAAAAGAAAACACTTACAAATTAAGGAAATAATGCTCAAGTATAAATTAAGTACAAGGTAAGTAACTTGCAAAATAATCAGCTTTTAAGGCACAAGAAACTCAGAAGCAAAATATACTATAAACTCTGGCTTATCTCAATGACTTAACTCTATCTGAATTCAGTGACTTAATTCTGTAAAAAGAAATAGTTTTCAAACCCACAAGGGGATGAGGATAGCAGAGAGTCTATGTTCCTTGAAATCTCAACTCACTTTTGATACAGTGTATCATTCATAAAATTACTGTCATAGCTCCAAATGTCTTTTGCCTATGTCCAAAACAACACAGCCTTCAAAGGGCAAATAATATCATTCGCCACAAATAAGGTTATTAAATGTGTCACAAATTATAAAGAAAATTTCCAAAGATACTTTGCAAGATATCTGTATGACAGAACAGAAGCAGAAAAGGGAGTAAGTAAATACCGGACAAATTTTAAAATTTCAATATAACTTGATAATAATCAATTTTTAAGGTAAATCTATATATTTAACTGAAGAGAATAAAACAAAGGCAGAGAATAAGTATATTACCCAATTTCCATTAAGTTTATGCTTGTTTATTTTTTAGCAATGCAGGGTAAATGTACTGAAAAAAACTCATTCACTCGACAATTATTTAAGGACTCAGTGGGTGCCAAGAAAGGGAAGGAAAAAACATGTTTTTCCTTTACCCATAGATGCGTGCGCGCGCGCGCACGCACACACACACACTTTTTACTTAGTGGGAAATACAGCACAAATGTTATATGATAGAGAAAGGAGAGCGTGATTATCAGTGCATACAGAAGGGTACCAAATACAAACTTGGAAAGGCTAAGAAAAGCTGAAAAAATGAAGTCTAATTAGCTAAAATGCGACAGAAAAATAATCCAGGAGTTGAATCAAAATTAAATACATATAATATATAAGAATGTCTGGAGGGGTGGGGTAGGGAGGGTGGGAGGGAGGGAGACGCAAGAGGGAAGAGATATGGGAACATATGTATACGTATAACTGATTCACTTTGTTATAAAGAAGAAACTAACACACCATTGTAAAGCAATTATACTCTAATAAAGATTAAAAAAAAAAAAGAATGTCAACTGTATTGTCTGTAATAATGTAAACTGGAAACAGCACCAAATCCTTCAAAACCGATTAGATGAATAAGTTATCACATATATACATATTAGAATATTATTAGAGCAATGAAAATGAATAATCTACGGGAGACCACACGAATGACTCTCACAACCATAATACGTTAAAGAAGCTATAACAAAGAATAAATGCTATATAATTCTATTTAAAGAAAGTTTCCCAAAATAGGCAAAAAATAATTTATGATGTTAAGAAGTCAGAATATTATTCACGTTTGACGGGAGAGAGATTAGTGACTGGGAGGGATTATGAGGTGACTTCTGGGGGTTTCTATTTCTTAATCTGGTGGTGCTTACAAGAGTATGTTCACTTTGTTCCCTTAAGTGTAAGTTCATAATCCATATACTTTTCTCTATGTAGTTATACTTTTTAAAAATGTTTACAAAAGAAATGGATAGCAGCTACTTGGTAATCCAGAAGGAAAAAAAAATGCAAAAGCCCAAAGACACAGTGCTTGATGATCCAAAAAGGGTTCAGCATGGCTCCTCTGTAAAATGCTAACTATAATACCTATACTCAGGGTTACTATAGGATTAAAGGACAGAATATGAGTAAAGCACATATCTGGCACAAATATTTATAGGTGTTTATAAATGTTAGCTGTTATTATTACTATACTACTATTACTGTGCTACTGATGCGGCTCCTTGATGGTAGTGCTCAAGGTAGAATGACAAACAAAAAGGCTAAAGGAACAGAGGCAGCAGGTTATGATGGGCTTTTCTAAAATATATTATGAATTTAGACTTTATCCCAAGGTGGTGGGGAAGCAATGAAGAATTTTACACGGATGGTAATATGATCACATTTGAGTTTAGGAAATTTGTCAAAGGAAAGAAAATGTGAAGCTTAAAAAAGGATGTTAAGAAGAGGTTGTCAGCAAATCATACAGAGAGGTCCAGAAAGGAAGAAGGAAAAAAAGCGCTGACTTGAAAATCAATACCTAACAACTTTGAGAGAATAGCTTATGACTTTCTAAAGGTTACAAAGTTAATAAGTGACACTTAGAATTAAAGGTACTCTAAATTCATAATTTATTACAAAAATCTCAATTTAATACTTTTTATATAATTGTAACTTTAAGCACACAAATATCAACAGGACATTCTCTTCAACTATTCATTAAAATTAAACTAAAAATACTTTTTAAAAAAGTCTCCTGGGGGCTTCCCTGGTGGCGCAGTGGTTAAGAATCCACCTGCCAATGCAGGGGACACGGGTTCGAGCCCTGGTCCAGGAAGATCCCACGTGCCACAAAGCAGCTAAGCCTGTGCGCCACAACTACTGCGCCTGTGCTCTAGAGCCCGTGAGCCACAACTACTGAGCCCATGTGCCACAACTACTGAAGCCCGGGCACCTAGAGCCCATGCTCTGCTGCAAGACAAGCCCTGCAATGAGAAGCCCGCGCACCGCAACGAAAAGCAGCCCCGGCTTGCCACAACTAGAGAAAGCCCGCACAGAACAACGAAGACCAATGCAGCCAAAAATAAATAAATAAAATAATTTTTTTTAAAAAAGTCTCCTGGAATCATCACAATTGTTATTACTAATGATAAATTATACATATATGTGTATAGATGGATACCTATATATACTTCTATGTCTCTATATATCTGTCTATCCATCTCTCTTAAAATTCAGACTTTCCAAGTCATAAATTAATTTGATGTGGATCTGAATAAACACCAAGACCAAAGTGTAAGTACCAAATTATCATGAGTGCTAACAAATAGTGTAAAACTAATGTGAAAACATTTTTAGTGAGTTATTGTTATTTCAGCAACAACCAAATAAGAGGAATGCTCTGAGACACTTTGACACATTAGCTATCTCTGTTGATTCAATGGCTCTACAAGATGAAAAACAATGAACTGCTCTTCAACATACACAGTGAATCTATTAATAAGCAGTACCTTCTTTGATTTGCCTAATGAATATAAAATGTCAGATAGATCCAAGACATAAGCAGCCAATGGTTTATTGGTTTTACAGCCACTCAAAAAGCAGAACAAAAAGATGGGAGGGGGAAGGGAGGGGAGGAGCAGGGAGGGGAAGGGAGGAAAGGGAAGAAAAGAGTAAGCTTCTGGGGTCCAGGGCTCAACTTTTCTGCCTCATAAACAAACCATAAAGAACCAAAAATAGTTTATATTAAGCCTAAAAGCAAGCAGTAAGATATCATAAATGTCATGATGTTTTTCACAACTGTAGCATAAATCCACAACTACCACAAAAAATGTGTAATCTGGCTTTGTTCACATTAGAACATGGAACGGTTTGACTGCTGCATTCAGACACCAACATATAAAATGCTTTGTTTAATAAAAATTCTACTATTAAAAATTAGTCCAGAACCTACAATACTATTGTTAAAGCTGGGTCACAGAAATATGGAGATTCATTATGCTTTCTTCTTCTTTTTTGTATATTTAAAATTTCCCATAATGATTTTTATAAATTATGACCAAGCTTTCAAATATTCTCCTGGGAAAGCTACTTTTGATTTCCCCAGAGAAAGAGTAATCAGTGTTTGCAGAGGACTGGTATAAAACATAACTGCAACAGTAAATTCACTGAATAGAATGTGGAAAGTGGCATTCCTGTGAACTTCACCACTTAAAAGCAAACTAACAAAAATGTCAATTGACACTCAATTAAATATCAGAATAAGGACTAATTCCTTAGGGGGGGAAAAACATTCACAGTCTGGCGTCAAGTCAATTTTTGTACTCTCATGGTTCCTGCCACATTGCAACTTTTGGGCATGCTATAATAATTTTCCAAAAAACAATATCTCAGACTTCCATGCTTTTGCCTCTGGTGCGAAAGGAAGTCATCGTTCGGTTGAGAATAGAGCAAAAACGTCATCATATTGTTGTTGTAGGACACAAGATTAAACTAAAAAGAATCAGAGCAGAAGAGGGGAAACTATTAAGAATCTGAGCAGTAGTCCAGGCAAAAAAGTAAGGTTTACTTAGACTGGAGTGGAAATGGAGGGAAAAGAATGGACTTAAGATATATTTGGCTGAGTAATGTTCCACTGTATATATGTACCACATCTTCTTTGCCCATTCGTCGGTCGATGGGCATTTAGGTTGCTTCCATGACTTGGCTATTGTAAATAGTGCTGCAGTGAACATTGGGGTGCATGTGTCCTTTTGAATTATGGTTTTCTCTGGGAATATGTCCAGTAGTGGGATTGCTGGGTCATATGGTAATTCTATTTTTAGTTTTTTAAGGAACCTCCATACTGTTCTCCATAGTGGCTGTATCAATTTACACTCCCACCAGCAGTGCAAGAGGGTTCCCCTTCCTCACACCCTCTCCAGCATTTGTTGTTTGTAGATTTTCTGATGATGCCCATTCTAACCAGTGTGAGGTGATACCTCATTGTAGTTTTTTTTCCTATAAATGTATTTATTTATTTGTTTGTTTTTATTTTTGGCTGTGCTGGGTCGTCGTTTCTGCATGCGGGCTTTCTCTAGTTGCGGTGAGCAGGGGCTACTTTTTCGTTGCAGTGCACGGGCTTCTCATTGCAGTGGCTTCTCTTGTTGCGGAGCACGGGCTCTAGGCACGCAGGCTTCAGTAGTTGTGGCATGTGGGCTCAGTAGTTGTGGCTCATGGGCTTAGTTGCTCTGCAGCATGTGGGATCTTCCCGGGCCAGGGTTCAAACCCATGTCCCTTGCATTGGCAGGCGGATTCTTAACCACTGCGCCACCAGGGAAGCCCCCTCATTGTAGTTTTGATTTGCATTTCTCTAATAATTAGTGAGGTTGAGCAGCTTTTCATGTGCCTCTTGGCCATCTGTTGGAACGAAACTGGGTCATTTGTAGAGACATGGATGGACCTATAGACTGGCATACAGAGTGAAGTAAGTCAGAAAGAGAAAAATATTGTACATTAACGAATATATATGGAATCTAGAAAAATGGTACAGATGAACCGGTTTGCAAGGCATAAATAGAGACACAAATGTAGAGAACAAACATATGGACACCAAGGGGGGAAAGCGGGAGGGTGGGTGGTGGTGGGATGAATCAGGAGATTGGGATTGACATATATACACTAATATGTATAAAATAGATAACGAATAAGAACCTGCTGTATAAAAATAAATAAATAAAATAAAATTCAAATAAAAAATATATTTGGAAGCATAATAAATAATAATCGGTGAACTGGGTATAGGAGAGGAGATGGACAGTAAGTGAAAGATGACTTGTGAAACTAGGTATAATGAGATGAAGAAAACCAGAGGAACAGATTTGGTATTTGGTAGAGGGAGATCAAGAGTTCAGTTTTAGATATGTTATATTTAGGGTACCTGAAAGAGATACAAGTGGAGAGAGATCAAGTAAATCAAATATCGAGATAGGCTAATAAATGGGAGCAGACAGAGAAAATGAGGGTCACAAGGAAATGTTTAGGGTTTTGTTTAAAGAAGTAATCATTATATGTCAAAGCTATGGAAGTCTAAAACCTACTGTGAACCATGTTACATTCATTCTACTAACTTCGACACAATTTGTGAAAACTGACTTCAGGTAGTCTTTCCAAATTACTTATAACTATAAAGTTATTCACATACTAAACAAAAAAATACAACATAAAATTACTAAGTCTATCTAGGCTGTATTTTCCTGACAGATAATAATGGATAAAATTTGTGGGGGGGGCGGGGAGGGAAACAAAACACCACACATGATAATAATCAAGGTCCAAAGCCACCCCTGGACCTACAAATGTCAAGAATTCAAGAATGCAGAGGTGCCACATCATTCCTGCAGCAAAATTTCTAAGTTAAGAAAGCTCAGAATTTATACTCTACTGTATTCCACTGTATGATTGGTTTCCTTAGCGGTCTTGCTGTACATATTCTTGCAACAAACTGGCTTACAGCAAACTACCACACCCTAATGGTTGATCCTAGATATTGATATGCCTATATACTGACGCTACTATCTCAAATATGAAAACCGCTCTATGTCCTATCCTGGATAATGGTCCCACAATCCAACAGGCCTCTTAAACAGAAGCCTGGAAATGATTCTCTACTTTCTCATTTTTCTGTATGCCCACAGCTCATCTATGACTAAAATCTGTTGATTGTAATAACTTATCTCTTGAATTCTTCTCCCTCCTCCATTTCTACCACTACCCTTATTTCAGAGCCTCATTATTTCTTAGTTGGGCTATCCTGACATTCCCGATTGATTTGCCTGTCCTATTCTCCTATTACTCTACTGGCCAAGTAATCTTATAAAACCACAAATTAAATTATGTCACTCCCATGCTTTAAAATCCTTCAATGGTTTTCCACTACCTGTGAGTTACTTAACCTCCTTATCTGTAAAGTGGGGATGATAAAAATAGTTTCTACTTATGTGACTGTTTTGAAAATCAAATGAATTCTAGTGTAATTAAGCACTTAATGCCTAATGAACAGTAAAATAAAATAATTTAAAATAATAATAATTATTGTTATATTCTGCTTAGATGTTTCTCCATGATTCAGCTTCTATTTCTCTTTTCTCTTCTCATGTCCCACAGTCATTCCTGGACCCATACAAAGAAACCTGATCACTCTTCTCTATACCACAACTTTAATACTGTATGTGCTTCTATTATACCATTTACCACACTTCAGAGTAGGAGAGGCTTGTCTTCACTACGAGACTATGCTTCACAAAGACAATCTAATGCATCTGAGTCACCTAGCACAATGCCTGGCCCATAAATATTTACTGAAAAAAATTATGAAGAGAAAAGAGATGTATGAAAGGATTATAGCAGATGGCCATGCTTCCTTCCACACTGAAAATCCAATTATTCTTGATAAAAAACAAAACAGCAATTTCAGAATAGGTCTAAAGAATGAAAGAGTCAGAAAAAACTCACTCTGTGACAGAGGATGAAAGCACCTATGGGTTCAGACTGAGGAGAAGAATGAAGATAAATTAGTTAACTAAGATAACTTAGTAAGATAAGTTAGGTAAGTAAGCTAATCTGTAGTCATATAGGGAAATTTTACTTCATTTATGAGTTGTATATATCTGTGCTAGAATAGAAATATTAAAAGGTCAAATAATAAGGCAAAGGAGAAAAAACAAGTAAAGATTAAGCTGATGCCATAATATTAGTGTTAAAAAAAAAAACAAACCCAAACACATATTTTACCAGGGCACTACTTTCCTATACTACGCTAAATGGGTAAAGGGGAGCATAGGCAAAGGATAGCTAAAATGAAACAATAAATTGTCATCAGCTATTTCTATTTGATCACTTGCCATTCTTGGGAAAAGTTCAAAAGAGTTGGAAAGGGGATGGCCGTCATTCTTGGAATTGCGATAGAGGGTTAACTGTATATCTTTACATCAAGACTAAAACTTAACATTGACAATCTATGCTGGGGTAATCCCTTGCCCCACTAACTCTATGTTCTTACCTCCCCCCTCCCCGTTCCCAATGTTAAGACCAAGAAAGAAATTTGGGGATATTATTCCCTGACTAACCCATCTCAAGGGAACACTTAACTGTAATATGTGCATTCAAATACAGAAGCCCCTGGTTCTCTCTTATTCCAGGGCCAGGAACAAAAGGCCAAGGAGGTCTAGACCCAGAATACTTCTCCCTACTCCTGATTCCAAAGTTCTGAAATAAAATAGAGAACAACTCTGGTACTAAAGTTTTAAATGCAACTATCTGATCAGAAAGCAGGAGGGATCAGACTTGCTAATTTTTAAACTAGGTTTCACCAAAAGAGTAATATAGACTTATATGTTAATTCTATCTTTATATTTTCTAGATGAAAAGTCTTCGGCAAGTCAGCTTCTCTAAGCCTTGGTTTTTTCATCTGTAAAATGAAGATAAAAATTGTACTATTTCTCATGTGAAAATTAAATGTGATTAATACAAATAAAAGCTTATTAGCACAGTGTCTAACACACGATGGTAAGCATTCAATAGACATTAGCTATCATTATTTCAAAGGGCAATTCTTAGTGTTGAAAAGTGTCAGTTTATATATTACCAACTATGAGATTTTAAGGGCTGAAAGTGATTAATTCAAGAGAATGTAATATTTAGACTAATGACATTGCTTTTAAGTATTTATTTTTACTTTGTATCAATGTTAAATTTACAGAAAATGTTTTAAGTATGGTAAAACCTTTTACTTTTCCAGCTATTTGAGAGTAAATGGCCTACGTGATAACCCGTCACCCTTGAATTCTTTAATAAGCGTTTCCTACAAAGGCATTCTCTTACAAATATGACCATTAAAATCAGGAAATTAACAATGAAGCATCATGCTCACTGCTATTGGGGTGTCACTGCTCCTAGGTGCCTTCTCAGTGAACAGTTTAGGGCATAAGTATATATTTCTTTATTCTACATCTATATATAAGAAAAATCATGAATTCACACACCAATATCTCTTTTCCAATCCAACACTACAGAAAGCATTCTAGTTTTTTCCACTTCCATAATGGTAACTCCCTTCTCAGACAGTGACAGGCTGGCTCCCATTATCCTTAAGGATTTATTTGACTAGTCTCCCTGTATGTTACCAGCCTCCCATTGTGGCTGTTTCCCCATCCCCACATGGACGCTCTCTTTACCCCTCTCTGCCCCAACACCCACATACTTCCTCCACGGGTATAACCTCCCCTATTCCTCATGCCTGGCACTCCTCCTACAAGAATATCCTCCTCATCTTGCTTAGGCACTAACTTCCCATGTTGAGCTGATCCTCCACTGGGATGTCTTCCTCTCCCCACCCTCAGGTTCTGATATTGCACTGGGATGCCTCCAACCATGGACTCCCACAATATCCAACTTGAGGCTGAATACACCCAAACCAGGCTACCCTCCTACACAGATGACTTTCTGCTGCCACCCCTGGTCGCCATCACCTCCTAGTAGATGCCCTCTTATCCCTCTTACTCTGTACCAGGCTACTCACCTTCACAAATACCGATCTGACCCTGCTTGGCTCCAACACCTCACACTAGTGCGCCCCTCCTATTCAGACTGCTCCTCATACCTCCAGCTCCAACAACCCACATGGGGACCCTCCTCAACCCTGCCAGGCTCTGATATACCCACTCCTTCAAGAGGACATGCCCCCTCCCCCCATATACCCTAACCAGTGTGGACACTTTGTTTGGTCCCACCTGATGGTTTCAGTACTGAAACGTTCCGAAAGGAAAGAAGAAGGGAACAAGGAAGAACAACTGATGACATTTAAAAAAAAAAAAAAAAGAGAGAGAGAGAGATACCAGTGAATAAACTGCATAAGCACCCATAATCCAAGCTAATTAAAAGGCTAATCTATTTGTCAAAGTATCTGCTTTTTCCACTTAAAGAAACAGTGGTCAATTCTTTTATATTAATTCCTTCTAAATTTAAAAAGTCAATTGAAAATTGATAAAGAAGGAAGTCTTGTCTTTCTTTTCTAGCCAAATATGCATTTTATTTAAGTATCTTACATAGGCCTGTAGAAAAATCTAGTTCATCAAAAAAACAAGACTACCAATTTTATTTTAAGAGTTTAAATAATATATGAGTGTTTCAAACACTAGAATTAAATATTTAAAAAATATTTAGAATATGCAAGTTTGAGTTGTTTTCAGTATAATGACAATTGTATTGTTTCCAGTACACTTATGCCCAGATACAACTCTGCAAAAATTAGCCTTGATTGTTACAGGAGTAACACCTTTTCCTTGCTCCCTGTTTCTATGAGGAAGGATGGGCATAAGCACAATCTGAGCCTCTCTTCACTCCTACGGAAGCGAAGAGACTGATCTGATTGGTGATTTTGTAAAGAATAGTTGGGTAGACCCTTAGGAGTAGCTATCGAGAGAACATACTCACAGAGAGCTCATATTCCGCTCTGCTTCCCTAGTATGCCTAGCACCGGGTGGATAAATTGGCTTATGCCAGAACACCTGACTCCTTCACCAACCTATTTCTCTAGCCTGGCCTCTATTAGTAATAAAAGTAATATTCTACTTCCATCTTTCTCCTTGTTTTAATTTTCAAGTTGTTCAGAACCCAAGCAAAAGAGAAGGGTGCCATCTGAGAGTACTTCAGCAATCCAATATCTTAATTAATTTACTGAAGTGGAGATTGCTCGTTTTCCCAGTTTTGACTCAAAAGGGCTGCTTCAATTTGAGCTTCTTAAAACTATTAGAAATAAAAAAAACCCTCAAACCTGAACCAACAGCAGATGTTCAAAATGAAAATAAGCCGACTTATCTGATCATGCTTATTACCCATTAAAAAAAAAAACTTCAAAGGCTTATAATTTCCTCCTTATAGATGCCATAATTTATACTTTCAGTCCTACTTCCTACTCCCACCCTATACTCCAGTGACACTAGAGTGCTGAATATTTTCAGAATATACATTACTTAAACTTCTATACCTTCGTTTACACTATCCTTCAACCTGTTCCTTCCAACCTACTTTTCTGCTGGATCATTTAACTTAGGGATCAGCAAACCATGGCCAGTAGACCAAATCTGCCTATTTTTGTAAATAATTTTGTTATTGGAACACAGCCATGTTCATTCATTTATAGATTGCTTTTGTGCTACAACAGCAGAGTTGAGTACTTGCAATAAAGACCATATGGCCCACAGAGCCTAAAATATTTACATCCAGCCCTTTACAAAAAAAAGTCTGCCAACTCCAGCTTTCAGTCAATCCTTTGAAGCCTAGTCATTTCAGATTCTTCAAATCAAAATTAATTGCTGTCTCCTAAGCCTTTCCATTATATTATGCCATCTCTAATACTTAACATCCTTGATAACTGTGAGCTCTTTAAAAGCAAAGAATTCCTAGTGTAGGAATTAGCTTTTTTACCCAACTCACAGTTCCCACCTCTCCTAATTCTTATCACGTTTTTAGGGGAAGTATTCTGGAAGAAGCTTCTGCTCTTTTCTCTACCCCTTATTCATCCTACCAAAGGAGAGAGGAATAACTAGTATTGGCAACATGCTGATAGTTGTTCCTAGTGGAATGGATTAATGTTTTAAAGGTCACTTTTCATGCATGTTCAAGCCTACCGTTCATTCTGCCTAGATGGTCCTACCTACCTATAAGCAAACCACATGGGGTAGAGCTTCCTTGTATTTTAGAAGAGGCCTGCAGCTCTAGCTGCTCTGTCTTTGATAGGTTGGTAAGTTCAGTTCAGGATGATATTGTCTTAATTCTGGCCTCAGCTACAAGCCAGGTTCTTCAATACAACCTTACCATCTAAAGAGCTAACATTTCGATCCCTGATTCCTAAGTCTATTTCTAGTTCAGAACCTGGTTAAGGAAGAAACATAGAATTACACTCCCATCAACCAGCACACAGTAGGACTCAAGATATTTGATGATTGACTGACAACAGTAAATTAACTGGAAAAAATCAATCTTTTAAACTGTGTAACACACTAATGTCACAAACCATATCTTACTTGATGAACTTAATTAGGAAAATATGTTTTGAAGAGAAAAAGAAACAATTTTAGAGTTCACATTCAGTGATGCAAACCAAGCCCATTCTATTTATCTCTCAATATTTTGTTGCTATCAAGTCTCAGCTTAATTAACATATAAAGTAATCATGGATATTATCAATTCAAAAAAGTATTCTCCATCTTATTATCCATGCATGAAACAAACATCTCTAGATCCCACACCCTTCCAATTACTGCTCTATACATCTGTTCTTCCTCAAAATGTAGCTTCTCAAATGGTTTCTCCTCTTCCGCACATCTTAAATACTTTCTAACCTATTATAATATAGCTTCCATCCCTGCCACTCTGCTGAAATCCATCTGGTCAAGGTCACTAAGAACTTCCATGCTGCCAAAAACAATGCACATTTCCCTGTTTAAGGGTACTTGACATCTCATCAACATATAACAATCCCTCCTTATTTTAACACTCTTCTCTTAGATTTGGTAATACCATCTCTCCTGGTTTTCCGACATAGCCAATGGCCTTACTTTTCAGTGTGAAAGTCCAGTGGCTTTCCTTTGAGGCTCCTCTTCCTCCATCCAAGGAATGCTAAGATTCCTTAAGACGTGGTACTGAGTACTCCTCTCTAGTTATACTATCACTTACCCTTAGGTGGTCTCATCCATTTCAAGGATTTAAATATCATCTTTATGCTGGTAATTCCTTAATTTATATTTTTAGCCCAGAAACCACTACTATATAAGTATTTTAACACCTTTCATAAAAACAAAAGATAGTGAACATTTAAGGACAGCTATAAATCTATTATCTGTAGATTTCCAGCTATGAAAAGTGAAATGACTCGTGCCTAAGGTTAAAACAATAGAGGCTAAAAAAGGAACTATGTTCTTTCAATTCTTAATCCTTTTTACCATTTGTGAAGACTTAGCCCCTTGTCCATAAACTGTTTACTAAATAGTTTACTATTTAAATATGAAGACGACTGGACAAAGCTTCTTCCCTACATACACACCTTACACATAGCCATCAGAAAAGAACTGGCCAATCTGAATTAACAGAGAAAGCCTCAAACTCGTTTTTCAAGAAATATTTTAGAAAAGACTCTAGGCTACAACTGAATTTTAAAGGAGACTGAGGATGCAGGCAGGGTAGCTGTTATGATTAATAAGATACTCAAGAATTTGGAGCAATGTGTACAAAACAGAAGTAAAGGCAGATAAAAGTGGCTGGGCTGTCTAAAGAAGAAACCAGGCAAACGAACAGGGAAGGAGCCCGGTGGACTATGACCAACTAACTGGATACGGTCAGGAGCTTTCATTTGATGAAAAAAGACAAGTGGGAGACACTACTGCTTTGTAAAGTACAAAATCAAAGTAGCTATTCCAAATAATGATTTAATATAGGTTATAAGCTAGACTGAAGGACAGTAAAATCAACGATGCAGATACTGATATAAACTAGAGTCTTACCTAAATCGGCCCAAGTGCTTAACACTTCATCAGAAAAACTGAATCCAAGAGATATTGTAAAGAAAATAATAATAACTTGGTAATAGATCAAGGTAAAGAGAAAAGAAAAACAAAGAAGCAAATATAAGTAAGCAGGGTTGTTGCCAATTAATGGGAAAACCATATAAAAGGAAAGGAGATATAGAAAAGTGATTCTTCATTGGAAGCTGTTTTCTAGAAAACATAAAAAGCCTCAAAACAAATTTTTATTTAGCTTTATTAAGAGCAAAGTGCCATTCTTCAAATATAAATATGGCATTGTTACCTTAATTAGTTTCCTAATGGTAGCAGTAGGTTGGTCTGGGCCTAGTCACAGCCTCCTATCTTTATTCTGTGGTGAATAAAATACACACACACACACCCAAAAAAGAAGGAATATTATCAAAAAAGAAAAAGATAGGAACTCTAAACCTCAATAACGTATGAGATTATAATTGAAAAACTGGATTTACCAAAAAGGAAGAAAAAATTGCATATCCAAAAATCTACATGCCTCTGTTGCTCCTCCCAAGACTGCACAGTGGTAGAAGAATTAAATACCAGGATTGAAAGATAAACCAGGGGAGCATGGAGGATACATAATAGCTACTTCTGGTGACATAACAGGAACTTATCACAGTACCCAGCCAAACAGGGAGGGATACACACATGTAACCAGCCAAGGGAAGTAGCATGGACAGGAAGAGACAGCACCACACAGAAAGGAGAATACATGTGATATGCTCAGACCAGCATACAGCCTGTTTCTAACATATGCAAATATACGAAATTCATATACTGCTTGAACCCAAGGATGGCAGAACTTCCAAGTATACAATCCAAGAGTACACAGAATTTCAAATTTTACAAGCAAAATTCACAATGTGCCTATTTACAGAGAAATTTGGATATGTCTTTACCACCCAACTACTCATGATCATCACAGATTCCATTTGCCTGATACATATTATTAGATAGTGCTTTAATTCACATCTTTTTTTAATGGATAAAAAATCTGCTAGTGCCTGAAAAGACAGTTGTGCAAAGTTTTTGGGTAGTTGACCCATTCATACCAGTTCTCATCAAATCCAGATTTCTAAGTAAATCTACTCTTCCAGAATTTACATAGCAATAGTGACAAGATGAGGTAGAAGTTGGTGGAAAAATAAGAGTAGGAGGCAAGAAGCAGCCGGAAAGGAGTGTCAAGTTGATTATCTAGAACTTTATTTACCTGGACTATCCCATCTTTAAGTGTTATAGCTCTATGAAGTGCTCCCGTAACTTCTTCAGAGGTTAAAAAATAGAGGAAGAGAATATCTTCTGCCCCTGATACTGTTGATTATCAATGGGGCAGGTAGTTTGGAAAAGTCTACTCTGCAAACACCTGCAGAGTGTAGAACTCTAAGACAGTGATGTGGTTAACAGGAAGAGTACAGAGAGTAGGTACCAACAAAGAGTAGGTTCAAGATGATATAATGATACAGATTTTTTTTAAATGAATTTAAACAGATTTCTTGTATTCAGCTACCACAAAGCCAAAATGTTCCTTGCAACGTAGGACGGCATCAAATGCCTTTTGCTTTTCTTATACATAAAAAGCGAAGATCAAGCTAAGTGATTATACTGTGATTCTTAAACTCCATGACTCTACGGCTCAAGAATACCCTAGAATATAGATCTTTCAAGCCTTTACTATCTTTTTCTCTAACATGCCTCATGATCTCTTCATTGTTCATCAGCATTCCCACCAGAAAGAATCTACTGGCAAAAACATAAAGCTCAAAGCTTTTAATAACCTGTATAAATAATATTAACAGCAAATGTTTATGGAATGTTTTCTATATGGCAGACACATATTAACATATATCAACACAATTAATTTTCGAACAACCTCATTATCTTCAATTTACAGGTAAGAAACTGAAGTACAGAAAGGTTAAGTAACTTGTCCACCCTGGTAGGTGGTAACAGCTAGAGAGCTGGAGTTCAAACACAGGTAGTCTAGCTCCAGTGCCTATATTCCCATTCACTATATTACGTTATTCAAATAAAAGATTTGGGGAATAAAAGATTTGGGGAAAGCTATCAGTTTGGTTAGTATCAACAGATTTGAAAAAGTGGTACCAAGGTAATCAAGCCTTGGCTGGAGTCACTACACTATAAAACTGTGCTGTCCAATGTGGTAGCCATTTGCCACATGAGGCTACTAAGCACCTGAAATGTAGCTAGTCCAAACTGAGATATGCTATAATAACTGATTTCAAAGACTTAATGTTTTAAAAAGAATGTAAACTAACTCAACAATTTTATATGGATTAATGTTAAAATATTTTTAATATATTGGACTAAATCAAACATGCTTTCTTAATGTAGCTACTAGAAAATTTTAAATAATATATTTGGCACCCATTTTATTTCTACTGGACAGCAATGGTATGTTGGAGTTTATTAAATGATTCTAATCAAATCTTCATTGTTTTACTGTTGTAACCTTAGGCAAATCAGTTACACTGGTTACACTGATCATTAACTTCTGAATCAGAAAAAGAGGGCTTAAAAACAGTCCTGGGGGCTTCCCTGGTGGCCCAGTGGTTGCGGGTCCGCCTGCTGATTCAGGGGACGCGGGTTCGTGCCCCGGTCCGGGGGGATCCCATGTGCCGCGGAGTGGCTGGGCCCGTGGGCCGTGGCCGCGCCGGGCCTGCGCGTCCGGAGCCTGTGCTCCGCAACGGGAGAGGCCACAGCAGTGAGAGGCCCGCGTACCGCAAAAAAAAAAAAACAGTCCTGACACCTCGTGTTCATATTTTGGTATCTAAATCTATTTTCCACTAAAAAGAATGGAGGGCTCCTTGGAAAAATGGTTGATGTCGGGGCTGGGACATGTGAAGTACAAGATGAACCTGGAATATCTTGTTTGGGCAGGAAGGAAGTGCTCAAAAATAATCATTGGGCAGGGAAGGGTTGGGGAGACATGTGATTTGTCAAAAAACACTGGACAGCTTGATGAGGCTCCCACTGGCCAGACCTGGGACAATTTGGAAATCAAAATAATGACAGTAATGGATTTAACCACTGAATAAAATAAGAACCCATGAGTTCATACGGATGAAAATAACTAACAAAAATAAATAAAGAAGACAGGATAGACTGCTTTATGACAGAATATCAACTACTAGTTACAGAATGATGAAGCTAGAAAAATCATGAATGAATGTTAAAACTTGTGGGTAAAGTTTTGATGAGACTGTAAATATCCTGTTCCTCAAAAGTATTTCTCCACAAATTACATATTAATTACAAAAGAACAAATAGTAACTTTCAGGGAGAAATATGGAAAATACCACATTAACCAGATTTTCAAAGCTACCATCACCAACACTGGGACAAAACAACATTATGAATCTCAAGATATGATGTACTAAGAAGGACAGAACATGTCTTCAGAGATATTCCTGCCAAAAATGCATAACCAATCTAATCAGGAGGAAACAACAGACAAATTCAAATTGAGGGACATTCTACAAAATAACTCTCCTGTACTTTTCAAAAATGTCAAGGTCAAGAAATACAAGAAAGGCTGAGAAAGTGTTCCAGATTTAAAGAGACTAAAAGAGGACAACCAAATGCAATATATGATCCTAGCTAGGGGGAAAAGCTTATAAAGTAAAGTGGATAAAATCTGAATATGGATTATGAATTCGATAATAGTATCATTAATAGTATGTCAATGTCATATTTCCTGGTTTTAATAACTATACTGTAGTTAGGTAAGCCAATGTCCTTGGCTTTAGGAAATATAACTGAAGAATTTAGGGGTAAAGAGGCATCATGTCTCCAAATTACCCTCAAATGGTTCAGAGAAAAAAAAAAAAAGATATAGATATAAGGCAAGAATGATAAAGCAAATACTTCAAAATGTAATACAATTGGTGAATGTGGGTAAGGGTATAGAGGAGTTCCTGGTACTATTCTTCCAACTTTTCTTGTAAGTTCGAAATTATATCAAAATTAAAAGTTAAAACAAAACAGAACTTATTTCCCAGATCAAATATCCTAATGGACTACACAAGTCCTGATAATGTTTAAAAATATACTAATGCATTTCTTTTATCCTGGACTTGACTTTGCTTTAAATTATATGATTTATCAGATACTAATTATATATTCCATATATAATTCCATAAGATCCAGGACTATATCTGTTATCACTCAACATGCTGAGTACTAGGATACTATTTATTATATCCAATAAGCACTCAAACATTTGTTAGATGAACATATTCAAAAGTATAGCACAGTACAGGATGATTACAGAGAAAAATCAAATTGTAAAAAGCACCACATTGTAAATAAAGCTATTAATTGGGCCACACAGCTTACAGGACAACTCTTCAATTATAAAAAAAGAAAAACCAGGATTAAATCACAGAGTAACCATAAACCTAACCTAAAGAGATGAGTTCCACAAATAAAGAAAGGTAAATATCATTTTCCATATCAAGAGTTAAACATCTTATCTAACTACAAGCAGTCATGGCAAGGAAAATGAACTTTTTGCTCATAAAATTAGAATATATATGTTATTTAAA
Organism: Aethalodelphis obliquidens; assembly: GCF_003676395.1. NCBI lineage: Eukaryota > Metazoa > Chordata > Mammalia > Artiodactyla > Delphinidae > Aethalodelphis > Aethalodelphis obliquidens. Next base: position 31,024,594 of record NW_020837950.1, on the reverse strand, counting down.
GAATGAATGAGATTACTTTAAACATTTAGGCTAAGAACTGAGATTTTAAAACTTCACTACTGGCTCAATACTAATTTGCTGTAAGGCCCTGAGACACTACTTACAATTTCCATATTTCATTTAAAAATAAGACTTGTGGATCATTTTCTTCCCTAAAGGTAGAAAGAATATTTTATAAAAATTTCAACCAATAAGAGCAATGAATATTCAATACAGAAGTACATATACACATATATGTTCACACACATACACACATGCAAAGTAAAAAGAATATAGCTTTTTTCAAATATATTTACAAAGTAATAGCAAAAGGTGACTTAAAATAGTTACTCAAAATACATTTAATCCCAATTCATACTGTGAGTAGGTGCTTCACATATAGACTACTGAAAAAAACCCAATCAACCAGTGTATATCCTGCTTAAGAGAGTTTTATTGTTTATTTAAAAAACAAGCATGATAAAAACAAACTATGAGATGGATCTTCCTAGGTCTCCTGACTAGGACTGGGACTGTGGGAAATAATTCTCAAATACAGTTAGAGCTCAGGAAAAAATTTTCTTTCAAATACGATACAACTGTATACTACATTAAAAATGTAATACAGAGACTACATATTAGACACACAGCATTAACACAATCTTCAACGTCTTCCAATCCTACTTGAATATCCAAGTAGGTAAGACAGAAAGACATCCTATTTCCCTTCTTCCATCACATCCAATTAATTTTGTGTTTAATTAAAATTCGACTATTTTTCAAAAGCACATATATTTTTGTGAGACGAAGCCATACTTAATGCATCTAAACAAGCAAGATGAGAAAAAAGAAAAAGCCAAAGTATTCTAAAATATAAAAATTGTCCAAAGACACCATCAAATAACTGTGCCTCGGCAAAACTTAACACAATAGTATCTCGAGCCAGTGTTACAATGCTATCATCCTGCCTGATTTTAACTGAACGAACTCAACAATTTTCAAACAGGTTGTCAGTGGAAGAGATCTTTACATAAGCAATTATAAAAACAGGGTCCATTTTGTATTCGGGAAGCACCAGCAACCCTTCGCTTAAAATTTTTATATAAGAATACCGTGAGGGTTTTTTTACACTTTTTAAAAAGAGATAAAATCACTTATGAATACCTGACTAAAGCTATTTCCTAGAACGTTTCCTTAGATAAGAACAAAACATATTTTAAAGCGTAAAACAGTGAATTGCTTGAACATAACTTAAATGCCCCTACTCAGAACAAACTTCCTTCTCGTACGTTTTCCTATATCCACCGTATTCTGCAGTGCACATTTCTGATTTGAAGTTGTACTAGTTTATCCTACCACGACCTCCTTTTCACTAGTGAAAAACAAGAAAGATCTTCAGGCGCTAACCAAACAAATCTGAGGGGGCTTGGGGAAAAGGGGCGCGAGGTGGCGCAAGAACAGATGGAAACAGGGTAAGAGAGTTGTTTTCTTAGGGCACTAAGGTTACTCCTCAACTCCAAATGCCAAGATTTAACTGCCAGTCGAGCAAGCTGCTGCCACTATCCACTCTTTAAACAATGCAACCTTCCCTCTACCTCTTCTACTCGCCCACCCATCAACCCCTTCCGAAACAAACACAACACACCCCATCCCATAAACCGCGTTATCCCCTCGGTGCCCACTCGGTGTTATCCAACCTGCTGGATAACAGCTCCACGCACACGTCTTACTCAGACAAAACAGCGACGGCGGCAAGGTGGGGAGGTCCCACCACCTCTCGCCACCCCCGAGCAACCCTCAGAATGACAGCCCGGAGCCCAGAAGTTTGAAGCAGAAAGATTCCGACCCAACCAAAAGGGAAGACGGAATTGCAGAACGGGGATGGGAGTTGGGGAGGGCGATGTGCGTGTCTGTGCAAGGAAGGGTCCATCACATGACAGTAAAAGAGGACCCGAGTCTTCGGGGCGTCCGCGAGGAGAACGGGGGGGTTGCCGTCGCCATGGCAACACCCCCCCCTCCGTCCAGACTTCCAAAGAGGGAGGAAGAACTTCAAATCCCAACCGTCAGCGCTCGAGCGGCTCCTTCTTAAAGGAGTACACACGGCGCCGCCGCCGCCGAGCGCGAGAGGGCAGAGTTGGGCGCCCCCGCCCCTCGGGCGACGCCCCCGCCGCCCCTCGCCCCCAGCCGGCTCACCCGCGGCCCCCGCCCCGCGAGCACCCGGGGGTCGTTCAGGTCCCCGTCCCCGGGAACCCTGTCGCGTCGGCCCGCCCGGACCCCGGCGGCAGAAGGGGGTGTGTGTGCACCCGGCGGGGGCGCGGACCAGCCCGCCTTCCTCCCGCCGGCTCTGCCCGCGGGCTCCTCTCCGGCCGGGCGCCGACCCACCGGCCCGCTTCCTCCCTCTTGACAGGGTGGACAGCGAGCGGCCAGGGGCGCCGAGGAGTTTCGGGGAGAGCGCAAGCGAGCCGTTTCCTTGGGGGCTCGGCGAGCGGGTCCGAACTAACAGTTCCCGGGGAGCCAAAGAGCTGAAGAGGGGAAAGGAGCGCGGACCGCGCCGGGCGAGGAGCCCCCAGACAAAAGGCGAGCGCCGGATCCGCCGCGCCGCCGCCGCTCCCATCTCGCTCCCCCAATGAACTGACCCGAACGGGAGATTCAACTAAACCCCTCTGCCACAAACTCCTCGGGCTGCGGCAGCCGTCGCCGCGCGGAGCCGGGGCCCCGGCCCGTGTCTCTCTTACCTACACAGTGCATGAGGCGGTGGCGCCAAGAGTCGAGTTCCCGCCGGAATCCTCTCCTCTCCGCCGCGCACCGAGGGCTCCGGCACTGAGCGGCGGCGGCGGCGGCGGCGGCGGCAGCAGCGGCGGCGGCAGCGGCCATTCTCTCTCTTCCCTTGTCCATCTGCGTCCCGCGTCACGCGCCCTCATTTACATACGAGCGGCGCAGGCACGAGGCAGGGGCGCGAGCCCTCGGCGCGAGCCCCGGAGCGCGCGCCCCCCGGAGGGGGGTTGATTGACACGTGTCACACTACCTTCCCTCTGCCCTTCCCTCCCCCTCCCACCGCTCCCTCTGGGAGAGGCGGGGAAGGAGCGTGAGGAGAAGGAAGCAACCTGCCGCTTCCGCTGACCCCGCCTCCCCATCTACTCCCCTGTCTCCCCTCCCCCCGGAGTTTACTCAAGCGAGCCATACCGCTCCCGCCGCCCGCGAAAACCCTGAGCAGGAGCCAGAGGCTCGGAGCCCCGCCAGGAACCGGCGTGCTAATGGAGCGGACTAGCAACGCTTCCTTTCTGTCTTCGCGACGCGACTCCGGCCTCCCGGAGACTTCACTTCCCAGGTCTCCTTGCGCTGGGGTCCCGAAGCGGAGCTTGCTGCCGCGGCGCGGTGCATGCCGGTTCTTGTAGTCCACCAGGGATGGGCGTGTTTCCGTACCCTTCGCACACTTGGGCTTGCAGCCTGGCCTTCGGCTTCTCGGCTCTGTGTGCGGCTTGTGGGTTTACCGCTCAGGGCAGTGCGCTGCGCGCGTTGCGGGGTCCGACCCAGCCACCTTAACTTCCTTAGGATTCACAATAGAAAGGCGGTGGAAGCCGCTAGAGTTGTCGGTATCTTGAAGTTTCGGGCTGCGCTTTGTGCTTTAAGTGCTGGAAACTTTTGGTGGTCACTGTGATCTCGTCGCTGCTGAGAAGGAACAAGCCGGTCATTCGGCTGCATCTGAAATAACTGCCAAATGTCCAGAGAGAGAACCCATAGTAACTTCAGTTTCCAGGGCGATGACATCTCGGAAAGCGAGAATATTTGTAAAGATTAGGGAAAGATTGCGGGGCCTTTCACCGGAAATCGTTTACGGGGGGCTTGGAGGTGGCTGGGTGAAAACTCCAAAAGGGGACACTTTTATGCTCCGCAAAAAGTAAACTCCTGGAGGACAGCGACCCATTAAGTCTTGTGTACCGTGTCGTCTTTCACTTGCCTAACCCTAATACAGTGCGCAGCACGGGATTTAGCACTTAAATGTTGTGGAATGAATTCTGCGCTGAGCTAGAGGAAATATTTCTTCAGAGAGAGAGAAAGCTTTTGATTAGATATAAACTCCAATGACATTTTTAACTTTTGCCCCACAGTGATTGTGCATGCATTTCTGTATACGTGCAGGGGGCCGAACCGAAGCTATGACACACACAGTTTGCTGAGAAGTACTGTGGATTACTGGGAATTTATGCACAAGCTTGTGGGAAATATGTTTTAATTCTTCTTGGAAACTTCTGTGAATTCTGAATTCAGTTCCATCCTCCCTGTTTTGTGGATTATCCTTCCTTATCCACCTCCACCTTTTTTTTTTTTTGCTTCCTAGGAAAAAGTAGTCCTTGCTCATTGTTACCTCCTCAATACTGAATACGTAGTTTTAAATTTTCAAAAATTAAAAAAAAATGAAGTTTGAAATCTCATAATCATCTTTTTTAGAATGGACACAATTGGAGAAGCAAGTGAAATCACTAGTGAAGGTGCTTTTGGAGTTATCAGTGGATGGTGTCAGTTGTGGGTTCTACTCATGTTGTAATTGCTAAGATGGTCAGCCTCTGTAGCTTTTCTATCTCAGTACTCTACATTGGTTAGGATGTTAGGGCTAGGTTATGGTGCAGTAACAAAGCATCCAAGAGTTTTAGTGGCTTAAAAACAACAAAGAAAGTTATTTCCTGCTCATCTGTATTTTCATCTCTGGTAGAAGGAAGGGAGAGGGTGGGGAGAGCGTCACTCCATGAGATTCTCACCAAGCAACCAAATGGCTTAGGGAGGCTCCAACCAATCTCTGGAACTTCCTCACTTACATGATAGGCAAAAGGAAGATGAATGGCAAACAGGTTCTTTCTGAAAGTGATACAAATCAATTTCACTCACATTTCATTGACAAAAGCAAATCATATGGGCATGCTATCTTCAAGGGAGCAGGAAAGTGTAATCCTACCATTTGCCCAGAAGAAAAATTAACCCAAATTTACTGGTGAACAGCACCAGTGATTACTACATTCCATCCTTCTAGTCACCAATATACATATCACTCTCCTTACACTACAATATACATTCATTCCTATCACAAGTGAAACAATCCAAAAGTTCTATTCAGTAATGGCATTAATCTCAAAGTCCAGCATCTCTGGGTGATGCCTGGTAGTCCCTGTATTAGAAGAGGAGAAAAACTTCTGTTGTTATAAAGATCTGAAAAGACTAAATATCTATCCTCCCTGGTTACACACACACACACACACACACACACACACACACACACACACAAACACACACGTGCACTCAACAAACAAACACTGGTGGGACAGGAACAGAACAACCGTGGTAAACATTTCTGTTTAGAAAGGGGAAGAATGGGAGGCATGCGTGAATAGCTTTAGCAAATATTTTACCACAGCTAGCGTGGATTACCAACTTTCCAGCCTCTAACAACACTTTCCTCGCCACCACCCACTGAGCTTCTAGTCATAGCTAAATATTTTAGATTTTCTATCATAACTGTACTTCCTTCTGGGTACCAAATTCTGTGTTAGTCAGAATGGGCTCGGTTATGCTCCAGTAACAGAAACCCAAAATCTCAGAGGTTTAATACAGAGATTTATTTCTTACTTTAAACTATGTGTTCTCCAAAACTCAGTACTGGGGAGGAGAGGAAGAACTGTTATATGTCCACTCAGGGACCCACGTTTATGGGGCCCCACCATCTGAAAGTTCTGCAGTCAGCATGACAAGAGAAAGAAGATGCCAAAGCACAGTCCAGCTCTTAAAGACCTGCCAGAAGTGAAATATTTCACTGGGTGAAGCAAATCATATGGCTATGCTTAACTTCAAAGGAGTGATATATCAGATAGCTTTGAGGACATAACAAACCGCCTCAGAATTTAAAAGCTTATAACATCAACTATTTATTTAGTTCATGATTCTATGGAATAGCAATTTGTGTTAGGCTCAGCCAGACAGTTCTTCTGGCCTGGCCTGGGCTCACTCAGGTGTTTGTGAATAGCTGCCTGTCAACAAGGCAGCTCTGTTTCTGAGGGTGTGCCGTCAGCTGGGACAACAGAGCAATCAATCCAGGTGTCCCTCATCATCAGGAGGCTAGCCTTGGCTTGTTCACATGGTAGCAGTCACAGGGTTCAAAAAGAGCAAGCCCCAATGCACAAGCGCGTTTTATTTTTTAGCACCTTTATTGAAGTATAAGTGCTTTACAATGGTGTGTTAGTTTCTGCTGTATAACAAAGTGAATCAACTATACATATACATATATCCACAGATCTCCTCCCTCTTGCATCTCCCTCCCTCCCACCTATCCCACCCCTCTAGGTGGACACAAAGCACGGAGCTGATCTCCCTGTGCTATGGGGCTGCTTCCCACTAGCTACCTATTTTACATTTGCTTGTGTATGTATGTCCATGCCACTCTCTCACTTCGTCCCAGCTTACCCTTCCCCCTCCCCATGTCCTCAAGCCCATTCTCTATGTCTGCGTCTTTATTCCTGTCCTGCCCTAGGTTCTTCAGAATCTTTTTTTTTTTCTTTTAGATTCCATACATATGTGTTGGCATACGGTATTTGTTTTTCTCTTTCTGACTTACTTCACTCTGTATGACAGTTTCTAGGTCCATCCACCTTGCTACAAATAACTCAATTTCGTTTCTTTTTATGGCTGAGTAACATTCCATTGTATATATGTGCCACATCTTCTTTATCCATTCATCTGTCGATGGACACTTAGGTTGCTTCCATGTCCTGGCTATTGTAAATAGAACTGCAATGAAAGCGTTTTTTAAGTTTCGGCTTGGGTTACATTTGCTCCAGGCCCATTGGCTAAAGCAAAATCATATGGCCAAGCCCAGTGACAATATGGGGAAATAGATCCTACCTCTTAACAGGAAGAGCTGCAAGACACATTGCAAAGGGGTATGGAAAGAGGGCAAGAAATAATTTGTGCCCACTTTTCAATCTACTGCATGAGGAAAGTGCAATGCTACCATGTTCCCACAAAGCAGGGGAAATAGAAGTATTAACGAACAGAACTAATGAATATCATATCTATAGAATTTCTGGGAGAAGGGGAAGATCATGGCCAGATACAATGAAATACACAAATAGAGTTAACTTTGGAATTCAGCTTGACTTTGAAGAGCAAAGACTTTTCCATGGCAAGTATCAGAGTATGTTGTAATAATCCAAAAACTTGATGTTCGTGTGAGCTCAGTGAACATAATGATAGAAGTCTGGCTGATTCACCTTTGTATTTTCAGCATCTAGCGCTGTTCTAGGCACTTAGTTGATGCCTAATGTTTATTGATTGATTTGACAAATGTTAGGGATATCTATAAAGACAAGGATAGAGAGGGGGTCATATCCAAGATTGTCTCCTACACTGAAAATCTAGTCACTCACAAAGGAGTTTTAACATAACAACAGATATATGATATGAAAATGTTAATGTTCTTTGGAAAGATGTTTTTGTTCTGTTGTCTATTTCCAATACATATTGTATCATTGGTTTATTGCTGTGTAAAAAGCCAGTCTATAACTTAGTAGCTTAAAAGAACAACCATTTGTTATCACTCAAAAATCTATGGGTCAAATGGGCAGTTCTGCTCAGTTGGTGAGGCTCTGCTGGTTTTGACTGGGATTTCTAATGCTGGAAGCTGCTTGATCTAGGATGGCCTCACTCTGGTCTGCAGTCTGGCTCCCTGTTTGCTAGGTAAAAGCTATGACTGAGCCATGCATCTCATTATCCAGAGACTAGCTAGAGCTTATTTATTTAGTGACAGCATATAAAACATATAAAGAGGGTAAGCACTAATGTGTAAGTGTTTTTCAAGTCTTTGCTTGCATTTGTTTGCTTGCTACTCTCCTATTAAACAAGGCCACTCATAAAACCAAGCCCAAAATCTGAGAGGGAGAATACTAACTAATGGCATGGATACAGAAAGGTATCACCAAATTAGGGTCATTACTTCAATCAAACCACCATAAAGGGCTTCCATGGTGGCGCAGTGGTTGAGAGTCTGCCTGCCGATGCAGGGGACATGGGTTCATGCTCCGGTCCAGGAAGATCCCACATGCCGCGGAGCGGCTGGGCCCGTGAGCCATGGCCCCTGAGCCTGCGCATCCGCAGCCTGTGCTCCACAACGGGAGAGGCCACAACAGTCAGAGGCCCGCGAACAGCAAAAAAAAAAAAAAAAAACACCATAAATATCCATCCAAATTCACTATTATTCACTAAAGCTTATAAGCACCTCTACAGAGTATCAAGTATACATATAAACGGCTGGGAAAATTACATTTCTTGATTTATGAGATCATTTGGCAGTCAATTCCCAATCTGGGGTACATTTTAGGAGAATATGATATAAACATACAAATAAATTGGAGTAGTTTGAAATACACATGTTTCCATAGTAAAGAAATATAAAATCACAGAAGTACATGACAAGAGATGTTTTTTGAGATACTAACCAAAAATGAAAGCTATTCTTTTACTTTGCAACAAAAATAAACAACCCAGTATACTAATAAGATTGTAAAATACCTATTCAATTATAAATTATCAACATGTAACATAAAATAATATACATTTTATAATTTAATAAAATATAAACATTTTTGTATGAATTAGATATTTGGAAGTATAAGGCATAGCCATTAGATGCCTTAATTAACTATAAATCATATTTCTGAGAAGCCATTTTTTGAGTAAACTTTATTAGCTGCTTTAAAAATATCACACTTTACTATATTTCCATTAGTTCTGAGTTATAATGCACTGCACTGATCAGAGATATAAAAATCAAAGACAAATTTGATCAACCAATTATTAGGACATGGAACATAGCCCTTTCCAGAAAATTTCTAATCAGCCACATAATCGTATTATGCTAAATTTTATGCAAACATCTTAGATTCATCCATGTTTATGAGCCAAAGATTTTTCAGTACTTCTTTTTCTTGTGGGAGTTTGGACTCTAAGGACACTGTTACCTCAGATATACATGCTGATGCTTTTAATTTCAATACTGTAGTTAAATAATTAGTTAAATAGATGAGTGATTTTGTCTTCTTGATACATTTCCAAATATTATCAACATCTTTTTTGTACATTTTATAGGGAACAATGATAAGATTTCAAAGGAGGGAATAAAAATTGAAGAAGCAGAAATATAATGATGATGTACTTCATTTCTTCTACTGTAATGTCTATTTCCTATTCCCAGGCTGTCCTTAGTGTACATAAAAATGGACATGATAGTTGATTCGATATGGTCACTCATCTCAGGGGCATATCTCAGATTTTTGTTCTCCATGTTCTTTGTTTAGTTCAACCATTGGATATTTTTAAATACATTTTAAAAACATTACTATTACACCCTGTAACCTCTTCATATTAAATATCTTATAGTTGGATATAATTTTCCGTGTATTAGGAAGACTCAGGCCCTAAACTGTCAGGATAACCAATACTGAAATTAGGGTGAGCATGTTTTCTTTTCTTTTTTTCTTACAAAATCATACATCTTTGAGCTTGGCATCTGAATTGAATAAATTTACCATCTATTTTCTCTTACATCCAGGCAGATGTTAATAGGATCTGATCTATCACTACTCTTTTTGTGTGCACTTGAAATTACTTCTGCAGCCTAACTCATTATTATCACTTTCATTTTCAGCCTTTTAATAAAATTTCAATGTATTATATGCTTAATGATGGCAATTTGATCCAATTTAATCCAATTGCATAGTTCAGTATCAAAGTCAAATAAAAATGTCATCTACAGCACCTAGTCTATTACAATTTAGGAAGAGTATGTGTTGTCTAGGTCAATCCCCTACTTTTTCAGATAGGGATACTGAGGCCCAGACAGAATAAGCAATTTATGTAGGTTACACAGCTTACAAGCAGTAGTACCCAAACTAAAGATCAGATTTCTTGATTCCTAATATTGAATTTTTTTGCTATACTAATAGCCATGATTTGTTGAGCATGTACATATGTTATTAACTCATTTAACTTTCCCATAAGCCTATGCAATAAGTACTATTATTAATATCCACATATCACAGAGAAGGAATGATGAATTGGCCCAGAGAAGTTAACTTGTCCAACTTCACTCAGCTAGTTAGTGATAGGACTGGAATTTGAATCTGTCTTTCCAAATTTTATGACTGCTTTACACTGGGAAGCAGAAAAGAAGTTAATAATGTTGCCTTGTTAAAAGTCAGAAATTGAGGAACCTGGACTTTATATGATTTTCATGAGGGGCTCCTCATTATTTGAGTGAAGATAGTGACACAAACACAAAAGTACGGTTCCCCAGTATTTAATATATCATTCAGCCAAACTGGGGTTTTTGCCGCCCACTTTCTGATATTTCCATGCTGTCTACTGTCATGGAGCTCGTCTAATACTCCTTTCTGTGCTCTTAAAGCATGTTTTTTATACTTTTTCTCATGGGTTTTTATCATATTCTTCCATATATTATAGTTATTTGTGGATGTATCGTTTTATTCCACTCTATCACCTTGTTGATTGTGAAGTCAAGGCCTGGGTATTCATCATTTCTTTATACCTGTATTCTATACTTTGTTGATACCAAAGAGGCTTTTGTTAAGTTGAAATAAAAGGGTAACAAATTGGGATTTTTAAAAGAAAACAGGAAAGATATAGGACTTCTTTCACCCCCACCAACATTCTCAAGACCTACTCATAAATCCAAACTTATTTTTCACCCCTGATGTCAAGACAGTGACAAAAGGAGGTGGCATGTTTGCATTTTACAGAGGTTATATTTCAAACCCAGAAATAATCATTTAGCCTTTCAGTGTGTTGAAATTCCTCATACAAAATAAACCACAATGTCTTGTATGAATAAAGCAAATCACTTTACCTACTAAAATGTCTTAGGGAGCGAAATACGAACAATTTATGAATTTGAAAAATCTTTTCCATGCTGTTGACAATAGCTAGGATTGAGTCCTCAGTTTCAAATATAGAAAATATTTATGTATTTTGATATAAAAATAGTACAAAATACTAATATTTCATGGTAAACAGGCCCAGCAATAAAGCTCTGAAGTAAAATCCAGTGGACTGAAGAAGTTTATCTTAAAATATTACTATAAAGAAGGCTTATTTAACCAGTGAAATATGGTAGTAGTGCATATTAATATCCACCTAGAGAATAGATGTGAAATAAAGATAGAAAAGAAAGAAGCAATTAAATTATACTGTGATTTACCCTTATGAAGAAGAGATATGAATTAAAATATGAAGCTGATAAAACTTTAGTACCTTTTAACTTAGTAGTCAATATGTCAAAATTATATAACATTTGATGATTTAAATTATATTAAGATTTAAATTATAATTAATAATCACTTATGCAACCGTAGAAGGTAAAAAATAGTCTAATATGATTCTATTGTAGACTTTCAAATTTAATAGGTAAAATCACCTGATCTTATTAATATACACTAAAGTTATTAAGCTCTAAACCAGAAACTTGAAAGAAAAGGAAATCTAAATATAAAACTCAGAAACTCTTTTGAATACCATTGGTCTCCCCCAGTCTCTGTTTCTCCATTGTTCTCAGGAAATAGGAGAATCACAAGACAGAAGGTAGAAGTGAGAAGGTGGCTAAAAAGCCTGGGAATTGGTTGAAAGAGTGTGTAAGGAGTGTTGAGAATCACCTCCTCCTCTAGACTCCTTCTTGACCATGTATGTGCAGCCAGCCCTTTTTATCCCAACTCCTAGAAGAGATTGGACATTCACTCTTTGGAGAAATTGGACTAGAGAGATTATGGTTGTGAGGACGCCAAGTTTAGTAGAGGGAGGGGCTAAAGTTGCAGACTGAACACAGATTATTAAGTAAAAGTTTGCTAAGTTTCCCCCCAACTTGCTCCTAGAACATCCATAACCAGAGTTACACCTTTTAGCAGAAAATTGGAGCTCTTTCTCAAGAGAAACTCAAAAGTCTCACAGAAAAGACTTATAGATGCTGACGTTTGAATATCTTCATAATGAAAAGCTTATCTTCTTCTTGATCACACTTCAGTAAAGCCCACCAGTCATAAGGCTCACCCATTTACACAGAGCATCCAAAAAATGTTTAAGGGTTTCACTCATAAATGTGCATTGGCAGCTAAGAGTCCTTAGACATTTGAGGCAAAAATCCAAAAGACAGAGACCAAAACAAGCAGATAAAAGGAATTCAAAATAAAACAGGGACAATGCAGGGAATATAAGAAAGCTTCCAAATAATTATAATTAGCATCCTCAAAGAGATAAGAGAAGATATTGCATTATTAAAACAAGAATTACTTTGAAACAAGATGCTGTGGGAACAGAGAACAACAAGGAATCAAGAAAGAGCTCTTGGAAATTAAGAATATTTCAGATGAAATTAAGACAAAATTCCATAGAAGTGTTGAGAGGTGAAGTTGGAAAATTTCTTAAAGGTAGCATCAAAAAACCGAAAAGATGTAGAGACAGACAGTAGAAGATGTGAAAATTTCAATCAGTCTGGGAAGTCCAACATCTGACCAACCTGAGTTCAAGAAAGAGCCTATAGACAAACTGAGAGGAGGGTATTATCAAAAAAATAATAAAAGTTCCCAGAACTGAGGGAAATGAGCCTCTAGATTAAATGGCTTCATTCCAAGACAAATAATTATGAAATTTCACGATCCCAGGAATAATGAGACAATTCTAAAAACTTCTAGAGAGAAAATATAGACCATGTACAATGAATAAGGAATTGGAATAGTATCACACTTCTCAGCAAATGACAATGGACAACATCTTCAAAATTGTAACTAAAAATTATCTCCAATCTAGAATTCTAAAATCTGTCAAACGATCAGTCAGTTACGTGAATAGAGTAGATAGTTATGGCTTGCAAGGTCTCAAAGCATTTACTTCCCATGTATTCCTTTTCAGGATGCTACTGGGGGATGTGGTTTCTTATAATTAAGGAGATAAGTAATCATAGATACAGGGAATCCAACATAAAAAAGAGGTCAAAGGAATTCCTAAGGTGAGGAAGGACAGTTATAAATGAGAGCTGGCAGAAGACCCCAAAAGTAAATCCAAATGCAGGATGGACTTGCTTTTGGATGTAAGATGATGGAGAGATCCAAGAAAGAATTTCCTGGGACAAAATGGAGCAGAAATTGTATGACTGGTTTGACTTGTGGAAAAATAAAAATTGGAAGGATGTTGGGGAGAGCAAAAAGAACTAGTAATAGGCACATAAGTAACTTAGAAAATGAAAGGTCCTCAATGTATGTGACTTTGAATTTTTATCTTTGCTTCTCCAGTGTCTATGATAGTGCCTGGCATGGAAGAGGATCTCAGTGAGTGCTTACTGTATGGATAGATGGATGGATGAATGAATGGATGAATTAATAATGTAATAAGAGGAAGGCGGAAGATGGCGGAAGAGAGGAAGGCGGAAGATGGCGGAAGAGTAAGACGCGGAGATCACCTTCCTCCCCACAGATACACCAGAAATACATCTACACGTGGAACAACTCCTACAGAACACCTACTGAAGGCTGGCAGAAGACCTCAGACCTCCCAAAAGGCAAGAAACTCCCCATGTACCTGGGTAGGGCAAAAGAAAAAACAGAGACAAAAGAATAGGGACGGCACCTGCACCAGTGGGAGGGAGCTGTGAAGGAGGAAAAGTTTCCACACTCTAGGAAGCCCCTTCGCGGGCGGAGACTGCGGGAGGCGGAGGGGGGAGCTTCGAAGCTGCGGAGGAGTGCACAGCAACGGGTGCGGAGGGCAAAGCGGGGAGATTCCCGCACAGAGGATCGGTGCCGACCGGCACTCACCAGCTCGAGAGGCTTGTCTGCTCACCCGCCGCGGCGGGCGGGGCTGCGAGCTGAGGCCGGAGCGCAGGGAGAGGACTGGGGTTGGCGGCTTGAACACAGCCTGAAGGGGTTAGTGCACCACAGCTAGCCGGGAGGGATTCCGGGGAAAACCCTGCACCTGCAGAAGAGGCAGGAGACTTTTCCTTCCCTCTTTGTTTCCTGGGGCGTGAGGAGAGGGGTTTAAGAACGCTGCTTAAAGGAACTCCAGAGACGGGCGCGAGCCGCGGCTAAAAGCGCGAACCCCAGAGACGGGCGCGAGCCGCGGCTGAAAGCGCGGACCCCAGAGACGGGCGCGAGCCGCGGCTGAAAGCGCGGAATCCAGAGACGGGCGCGAGCCGCGGCTGAAAGCGCGGAATCCAGAGGCGGGCGCAAGCCGCGGCTGAAAGCGCGGACCCCAGAGGCGGGCGGGAGAAGTTAGGGCTGCTGCTGCCGCCACCGAGGGGCCTGTGTGCGAGCACGGGTCACTCTCCACACCCCTCTTCCGCGGAGCCTGTGCAGCCCGCCACTGCCGGGTTCCCGGGATCCAGGGACAACTTCCCCGGGAGAGCGCACAGCGCGCCTCAGGCTGGTGCAAAGTCACGCCGGCCTTTGCCACCGCAGGCCCGCCCCGCACTCTGTGCCCCTCCGTCCCCGCCGGCCTGAGTGCGCCAGAGCCCCCAATCAGCGGCTCTTTTAACCCCATCCTGTCTGAGCAAAAGACAGACGCCCTCCAGCGATCTACACGCAGAGGCAGGGCCAAATCCAAAGCTTAGCCCTGGGAGCTGTGAGAACAAAGAAGAGAAAGGGAAATCTCTCCCAGCAGCCTCAGAAGCAGCGGATTAAAGCTCCACAATCAACTTGATGTACCCTGCATCTGTGGAATACCTGAATAGACAACCAATCATCCCAAATTAAGGAAGTGGACTTTAGGAGCAAGATCTATGATTTTTTCCCCTTTCCTCTTTTTGTGAATGTGTATGTGTATGCTTCTGTGTGAGATCTTGTCTGTATAGTCTTGCTTCCACCATTTGTCCTAGGGTTCTATCCGTCCATGTTTTTTTTTTTAAATTTTTTTTTTCTTAATAATTAATTTTAAAAACCTTATTATACTTTACCTTCGTTCTTTCTTTCTTTCTTTCTGTCCTTCCTTCCCTCCTTTAGACAACGAATCATCCCAAATTGAGGAGGTGGTCTCTGACAGCAAGATTTAGGATTTTTCCCCATTTACCTCTTTTAGTGAGGGTGTATGTGTATGCTTCTGTGTAAGATTTTGTCGGTATAGCTTTGCTTCCAACATTTGTCCTAAGGTTCTTTCCGTCCCTTTTTTTTTTTTTTTTCTTCTAAATAAGAATATTTTAATTCAATAACTTTATTATACTTTATTTTATTTTTACTGTATCTTCTTTCTTTCTGTCTTTTTTCCTTCTTTCCCTCCTTCCTTCCTTCCTCCCTCCCTCCCTCCTTTCTTTCCTTCTTGCCTTCTTTCCTTCTTTCTTCCTTCCTTCCGACCCTCCTTTCCTTCTTTCTTTCCTCATACTTCTACTAATTCCCTCTACTTTTTTTCCCTTTTATCCTGAGCCTGTGGATGAAAAGCTTTTGGTGCTCCAGCCAGGAGGCAGGGCTCTACCTCTGAGGTAGGACAGCCAACTTCAGGACACTGATCAACAAGAGACCTCCCAGCTCCACATAATATCAAACGGCGAAAATCTCCCAGAGACCTCCATCTTAACACCAGCACCCAGCTTCACTCAACGACCAGCAAGCCACAGTGCTGGAAAACCTATGCCAAACAACTAGCAAAACAGGAACACAACCCCACCCATTAGCAGAGAGGCTGCCTGAAATCATAATAAGGCCACAGACACCCCCAAACACACCACCAGACGTGAACCTGCCCACTAGAGAGACAAGATCCAGCCTCATCCACCACAACACAGGCACTAGCCCCCTCCACCAGGAAGCCTACACAACCCACTGAACCAACCTTAGCCACTGGAGACAGACATCAAAAACAGGAGGAACTACAAACCTGCAGCCTGCAAAAGGAGACCCCAAACACAGTAAGATAAGCAAAATGAGAAGACAGAAAAACACACAGCAGATAAAGGAGCAAGATAAAAATGCACCAGACCTAACAAATGAAGAGGAAATAGGCAGTCTACCTGAAAGAGAATTCAGAATAATGATAGTAAGGTTGATCCGAAATCTTGGAGATAGAATGGACAATAGATTGGACAAAATGCAAGAATCAGTTAACAAGGACCTAGAAGAACTAAAGATGAAACAAGCAACGATGAACAACACAATAAATGAAATTAAAAGTACTCTAGATGGGATCAATAGCAGAATAACTGAGGCAGAAGAACGGATAAGTGACCTGGAAGATAAAATAGTGGAAATAACTACTGCAGAGCAGAATAAAGAAAAAAGAATGAAAAGAACTGAGGACAGTCTCAGAGACCTCTGGGACAACATTAAACGCACCAACATTCGAATTATAGGGGTTCCAGAAGAAGAAGAGAAAAAGAAAGGGACTGAGAAAATATTTGAAGAGATTATAGTTGAAAACTTCCCTAATATGGGAAAGGAAATAGTTAATCAAGTCCAGGAAGCACAGAGAGTCCCATACAAGATAAATACAAGGAGAAATACGCCAAGACACATATTAATCAAACTGTCAAAAATTAAATACAAAGAAAGCATATTAAAAGCAGCAAGGGAAAAACAACAAATAACACATAAGGGAATCCCCATAAGGTTAACAGCTGATCTCTCAGCAGAAACCCTACAAGCCAGAAGGGAGTGGCAGGACATACTGAAAGTGATGAAGGAGAAAAACATGCAGCCAAGACTACTCTACCCAGCAAGGATCTCATTCAGATTTGATGGAGAAATTAAAACCTTTACAGACAAGCAAAAGCTGAGAGAGTTCAGCACCACCAAACCAGCTTTACAACAAATGCTAAAGGATCTTCTCTAGGCAAGAAACACAAGAGAAGGAAAAGACCTATAATAACGAACCCAAAACAATTTAGAAAATGGGAATAGGAACATACATATCTATAATTACCTTAAATGTAAATGGACTAAATGCTCCCACCAAAAGACACAGATTAGCTGAATGGATACAAAAACAAGACCCTTATATATGCTGTCTACAAGAGACCCACTTCAGACCTAGAGACACATACAGACTGAAAGTAAGGGGATGGAAAAAGATATTCCATGCAAATGGAAGCCAAAAGAAAGCTGGAGTAGCAATTCTCATATCAGACAAAATAGACTTTAAAATAAGGACTATTAAAAGAGACAAAGAAGGACACTACATAATGATCAAGGGATCGATCCAAGAAGAAGATATAACAATTGTAAATATTTATGCACCCAACATAGGAGCACCTCAATACATAAGGCAAATACTAACAGCCATAAAAGGGGAAATCAACAGTAACACATTCATAGTAGGGGACTTAAACACCCCACTTTCACCAATGGACAGATCATCCAAAATGAAAATAAATAAGGAAACACAAGCTTTAAATGATACATTAAACAAGATGGACTTAATTGATATTTATAGGACACTCCATCCAAAAACAACAGAATACACATTTTTCTCAAGTGCTCATGGAACATTCTCCAGGATAGATCATATCTTAGGTCACAAATCAAGCCTTGGTAAATTTAAGAAAATTGAAATTGTATCAAGTATCTTTTCTGACCACAACGCCATGAGACTAGATATCAATTACAGGAAAAGATCTGTAAAAAATACAAACACATGGAGGCTAAACAATACACTACTTAATAATGAAGAGATCACTGAAGAAATCAAAGAGGAAATCAAAAAATACCTAGAAACAAATGACAATGGAGACACAACGACCCAAAACCTATGGGATGCAGCAAAAGCAGTTCTAAGGGGGAAGTTTATAGCAATACAAGCCCACCTTAAGAAGCAGGAAACATCTCGAATAAACAACCTAACCTTGCACCTCAAGCAATTAGAGAAAGAAGAACAAAAAAACCCCAAAGCTAGCAGAAGGAAAGAAATCATAAAAATCAGATCAGAAATAAATGAAAAAGAAATGAAGGAAACAATAGCAAAGATCAATAAAACTAAAAGCTGGTTCTTTGAGAAGATAAACAAAATAGATAAACCACTAGCCAGACTCATCAAGAAAAAAAGGGAGAAGACTCAAATCAATAGAATTAGAAATGAAAAAGGAGAGGTAACAACTGACACTGCAGAGATAAAAGAGATCATGAGAGATTACTACAAGCACCTCTATGCCAATAAAATGGACAATCTGGAAGAAATGGACAAATTCTTAGAAATGCACAACCTGCCAAGACTGAATCAGGAAGAGATAGAAAATATGAACAGACCAATCACAAGCACTGAAATTGAAACTGTGATTAAAAATCTTCCAACAAAGAAAAGCCCAGGACCAGATGGCTTCACAGGCGAATTCTATCAAACATTTAGAGAAGAGCTAACACCTATCCTTCTCAAACTCTTCCAAAATATAGCAGAGGGAGGACCACTCCCTAACTCCTTCTACGAGGCCACCATCACCTTGATACCAAAACCAGACAAGGATGTCACAAAGAAAGAAAACTACAGGCCAATATCACTGATGAACATAGATGCAAAAATCCTCAACAAAATACTAGCAAACAGAATCCAACAGCACATTAAAAGGATCATACACCATGATCAAGTGGGGTTTATTCCAGGAATGCAAGGATTCTTCAATATACGCAAATCTATCAATGTGATAAACCATATTAACAAATTGAAGGAGAAAAACCATATGATCATCTCAATAGATGCAGAGAAAGCTTTTGACAAAATTCAACACCCATTTATGATAAAAACCCTGCAGAAAGTAGGCATAGAGGGAACTTTCCTCAACATAATAAAGGCCATATATGACAAGCCCACAGCAAACATCATCCTCAATGGTGAAAAACTGAAAGCATTTCCACTAAGATCAGGAACAAGACAAGGTTGCCCACTCTCACCACTATTATTCAACATTGTTTTGGAAGTTTTAGCCACAGCAATCAGAGAAGAAAAGGAAATAAAAGGAATCCAAATTGGAAAAGAAGAAGTAAAGCTGTCACTGTTTGCAGATGACATGATCCTATACATAGAGAACCCTAAAGGTGCTACCAGAAAACTACTAGAGCTAATCAATGAATTTGGTAAAGTGGCAGGATACAAAATTAATGCACAGAAATCTCTGGCATTCCTATATACTAATGATGAAAAATCTGAAAGTGAAATCAAGAAAACACTCCCATTTACCATTGCAACAAAAAGAATAAAATATCTAGGAATAAACCTACCTAAGGAGACAAAAGACCTGTATGCAGAAAATTATAAGACACTGATGAAAGAAATTAAAGATGATATAAATAGATGGAGAGATATACCATGTTCTTGGATTGGAAGAATCAACATTGTGAAAATGACTCTACTACCCAAAGCGATCTATAGATTCAATGCAATCCCTATCAAACTACCACTGGCATTTTTCACAGAACTAGAACAAAAAATTTCACAATTTGTATGGAAACACAAAAGACCCCGAATAGCCAAAGCAATCTTGAGAACGAAAGAAGGAACTGGAGGAATCAGGCTCCCTGACTTCAGACTATACTACAAAGCTACAGTCATCAAGACGGTATGGTACTGGCACAAAAACAGAAAGATAGATCAATGGAACAGGATAGAAAGCCCAGAGATAAACCCATGCACATATGGACACCTTATCTTTGATAAAGGTGGCAGTAATGTACAATGGAGAAAGGACAGCCTCTTCAATAAGTGGTGCTGGGAAAACTGGACAGGTACATGTAAAAGTATGAGATTAGATCACTCCCTAACACCATACACAAAAATAAGCTCAAAATGGATTAAAGACCTAAATGTAAGGCCAGAAACTATCAAACTCTTAGAGGAAAACATAGGCAGAACACTCTATGACATAAATCAAAGCAAGATCCTTTCTGACCCACCTCCTAGAGTAATGGAAATAAAAACAAAAATAAACAAATGGGACCTAATGAAACTTCAAAGCTTTTGCACAGCAAAGGAAACCATAAACAAGACCAAAAGACAACCCTCAGAATGGGAGAAAATATTTGCAAATGAAGCAACCGACAAAGGATTAATCTCCAAA
Organism: Aethalodelphis obliquidens; assembly: GCF_003676395.1. NCBI lineage: Eukaryota > Metazoa > Chordata > Mammalia > Artiodactyla > Delphinidae > Aethalodelphis > Aethalodelphis obliquidens. The sequence goes on along the minus strand of NW_020837950.1, from coordinate 31,004,550 downwards.
ATTTACAAGCAGCTCATGCAGCTCAATAACAAGAAAACAAACAACCCAATCCAAAAATGGGCAGAAGACCTAAATAGACATTTCTCCAAAGAAGATATACAGACTGCCAACAAACACATGAAAGAATGCTCAACATCATTAATCATTAGAGAAATGCAAATCAAAACTACAATGAGATATCATCTCACACCAGTCAGAATGGCCATCATCAAAAAATCTAGAAACAATAAATGCTGGAGAGGGTGTGGAGAAAAGGGAACCCTCTTGCACTGCTGGTGGGAATGTGAATTGGTTCAGCCACTATGGAGAACAGTATGGAGGTTCCTTAAAAAACTACAAATAGAACTACCATATGACCCAGCAATCCCACTACTGGGCATATACCCTGAGGAAACCAAAATTCAAAAAGAGTCATGTACCAAAATGTTCATTGCAGCTCTATTTACAATAGCCCGGAGATGGAAACAACCTAAGTGCCCATCATCGGATGAATGGATAAAGAAGATGTGGCACATATATACAATGGAATATTACTCAGCCATAAAAAGAAACGAAATTGAGCTATTTGTAATGAGGTGGATAGACCTAGAGTCTGTCATACAGAGTGAAGTAAGTCAGAAAGAAAAAGACAAATACCGTATGCTAACACATATATATGGAATTTAAGAAAAAAATGTCATGAAGAACCTAGGGGTAAAGCAGGAATAAAGACGCAGACCTCTTAGAGAACGGACTTGAGGTTATGGGGAGGGGGAAGGGTGAGCTGTGACAGGGCGAGAGAGAGTCATGGGCATATACACACTAACAAACGCAGTAAGGTAGATAGCTAGTGGGAAGTAGCCGCATGGCACAGGGATATTGGCTCGGTGCTTTGTGACAGCCTGGAGGGGTGGGATGGGGAGGGTGGGAGGGAGGGAGACGCAACAGGGAAGACATATGGGAACATATGTTTATGTATGACTGATTCACTTTGTTATAAAGCAGAAACTAACACACCATTGTAAAGCAATTATACCCCAATAAAGATGTTAAAAAAAAAAAAAAAAAAAAAAAAAAAAAAATAATGTAATAATAATAATAATAGTAATAATAATAATAAAATAATAATGAATTTGTGCCTTCCTCCACCTGAGAGTTCCTTGAACATAGACAAACCTCTGTGAATGTTTATTGAATTTTGTGAATGCATATTGTTTATTTAATCATTTGTTAATCCCTTTAGCCAGATTTCCTAGTTTTGAAAAACAAATTAAACTTAAATTTGTTTGATTAAAGTAGGCTAATTATTAAGATTCTGAAAAATTCCAGGTGGTACCTTTAGTCACAGAATGAATCCAGGTACTCAAAAATAATCTGTTTCTGTCCATCTTTTACCATTGCTTTCTTCTTTGTTGTTTCCGTTCTTAGGTCATATTTCCCAATGTGCTTGGCCAAGGTAACCACTAGTAGTTACAGCTTAATCCCCCAGATTAACACCACTTCTTTTTTATTAGTTACTCCAAAATACACAGCTTATTCAAAGTCGACCAACTTTTATCGACTTCTTGAGCCAATTATTGCGGCCAGGGAATAGAATATTCTGATTAGTTAGGCCTGGGTCACATGACCAACTCTAGAACCATGGGTCAGCCTCATCCAAACCACATGGACTCAAAATCAGGGAGAGAGAGTTCCTCAAAGGTCACTATTACCAGAAAAAGGGAATGTAGATATCCATACAGGCAAAACCAAATAGCTACTTTATTGAAAAAAATTCACCTACTTTACCCTGACCTCTATTACAGAGATGAATATTCCTCCAAATAAGCCTTTCAAAACAAAAAATAGCATTTGAGATTGCTTGTTAAATATGACTTTGTATCTCTTTATATCTCATCTTTGACCTTTCTAACTTCTTGGCATGTAAGACATACCAGCTCTGTTCAATAGAAACATAATGTGAGACATAAATGTAAGCCACATGTGCAATTTTAAATTTTCTAGTGGCCATATTTAAAAAGTAAAAGTCATTTTAAAATATATTTTATTTAGTCCAATACATCTAAAACATTACCACTTCAACATATAATCAATATAAAACTTTTAATGAGATATTTTACATTCTTTTTTCTGTACTCGTTGAAATTCTATGTGTATTTTACACTTGCAGCACATTTCAATTCAAATTAGCCACATGTGGATGAAGGCTACCATTTTGGACAAAGCATTTCTGGACTGTGAAAGCCTTTATATTCTATCAAGTAAAGTCTTTATTCTTTCCCTCCGCCAACCAATTTCCTCTCTTAAAAGCCATCTCTTTCCCTTCTAATCATCTTTCTCCCTCCAATCAAATAGTACAATGCATCAAATTGGACAATGTTAATGAGGTCACAGTCTTATGATTTTGAAAAGGGAATAAAAAGAAGTGTTCACATATTTTCTACTTTTCAGGAATGAGAACTGAAATAAAATGGCAAATCACCCTGGTGCTTTCATTCAGCATGAGTTAAAGCAATGTGAAACAGATGATCACATGTTGATGACAATTACAGTACTACTTGGCAGGAAGAAGTGAAGAAGAAATTTGTCCTGGTACTATTAAATAGCTGCCCAGATAGGTTCTACAAGGAATAGAAAGAGTGAGAAGAATCAAATTACCCACATGCAGGTAATGAAATAGTTGCATCATGTTGTTGGGGGAATCTCAATTGCTAAGATAGAATGTCTGTTAGCACACCTTTATTCCTCAAAGAAGTCTGATTTGCACATACTCACTTTTGAGGATAAATCTTCAGATGTGCTTTTTTGTATGTTTAAAAAGCAGGCTCTTTTTTCTACTATGAATCCCTTGATCCAAGGGTTTATTTTGGCACCTTGAGGATTATGTAAAACTTATTGCCGAAGCAGCATTTTCTTTTAAAGCGTCGGTTTCCAAGCACTCTCTGAGAAAGATAAAAAAGAAAAGAAAATAAAAAGCCCTCCAAAATGTCAACTACTTTGGGATGGATTTTACATGATTTTCTCAGTTCAAACAAAACTGTAGTATATATAAAAAATGTGACAGAATTTTATTTTGCAAATTTAGTATGATTAGAATTTACATGCAGTTATAAAATACTGTTCATTTTCACAGAAATATCTTAAACAACTTCATTTGTAAACACTGGGTGATTCAATTTAAAAATATCAACACTTAAGATATATACTTTATCATAAAATATATCTTTTAGTCAGAAATCAATACCCCACACATAAAAATTCAATAAACATTTTGGACATCTAATGCTTTTCAAGTGCAACACTAGGCTCTGGGCTTCAAGGATAAGTCACAGAATTTGCTCTCACGATCATGACATATATCTATAGTGTTTGTTGCACACTATTTGTAGACCTTCCTTTTAGAAATCAGATCTTAATTTTCCCCTGAAGACCATTCCCTCCCCTATCCTCAGTTTATCTGCGTCTTATGGAATTGACACTACTCCTGACTGCAGACTTGAGCAGGTGAGTCAGGACTGGACAATCAGCACACTGTATTCCCCTGTATAGTGACTGGCTCAAGGATAGACACATTACCTAGTCAGGGCCAATGAGACACAGTGAACTTTGGGAGAGACCTTTGTTTTTTTCCGCTAAATGTGCTACAACCATTTTGCAACTAAGTACATGGTGTTTGAGAATGAACCCACCACCAAAGAACAGAGCTCACAAAAGGAGAGAAGAAAACCAAGTCCTGTAATGAGCTCTGTCTAAAGCCAATAACCCTGGACAAAAAGATATTATAAGCCTAAAGGTAGCTACAGCATGATGAAAGAGGAAACAGTTCGTTTTGAGAGGACATAAAATGACAATAATAGAGTGATCAGAGAAGAGACTAGGAAGGCAAGGGACAGATCACGGAAGATCACATCCTCCAGGTTAAGGACCATCACACAGAGGATGGCAGGATCACTGACATATTTTAAACAGGGGAGTGACATGGTCATATTTATTTTGTAAAAATCATTTTAAAAGTGTTTTATTTAAGCAAGCACTTAATGAATTTGAACAAAAGCTGCAGTAAGAAGTAGATTATGTGGGGACACATTTTAACAAGTATTAGATTGTGAACTCATGGAAGACAAAGTCATTTGCATCATATCAAGTTCAATCTCTGATCTATTGTATCGAACCTATGAAATTACTGATATTTGAGTGTGTCTAACCTATTAAAAAAAAGCAATTACATATGGTTCAATCCAATAGAAGTATATTATATTTTTATATGATAAAGGCCAGAAAAGAGCATTTCTAGATTTTTTTTCTCCCATACAGTTGATTTCGTTGATTTAGAATCAGTTTTTTTTAGGAGACTTTTTTTTTTTTTGCGGTACACGGGCCTCTCACTGTTGTGGCCTCTCCGGTTGCGGAGCACAGGCTCCGGACGCGCAGGCTCAGGGGTCATGGCTCACGGGCCCAGCCGCTCCGCGGGCATGTGGGATCTTCCCGGACTGGGGCACGAACCTGCGTCCAGGGGACCCTGCATCGGCAGGCGGACTCTCAACCACTGCACCACCAGGGAAGCCCTGAATACACGTTTTTAAACACATGGGTGCTTGTTATAGGCTGAAAGATGTTCTCCGAAAATTCATATGTTGAAGCCCTCACCCACACATCTTCAGACGGTGACAGCATTTGGAGACAGGGCCCTGAAAGAGGTGATTAAGTTAAAATGAGCCCATGAGGTCAGGCCCTAATTCAATCTGACTGGTGTGCTTATAAGAAGAGGAAATTTGGACACAAAGAGACACAAGGAATGTGTGCACAGAGGACACAGTGAGAGGGCAGCTGTCCTCAAGGCAAGGAGAGGGGGCTCAGAATGAGATCAACTCTGCTGACACCTAGATCTTAGACTTCCAGCCTCCAGAAATATAAGAAATATATATAAGAAATATATATAAGAAAATATATAAGAAATATATATATATATATATATATATATATGAAAACAAATCTGTTGTGTAAGGTACCCAGTCTGTAGTATTTTTCTAGGGCAGCCCTAGCAAACTAATACAGTGATTAAAAATTTTTTAAATCTAATATACTTTTATTCATCAACCGTAGCCAATGTATTTGATTCTCCATTTCTCCAGATGAAGGTTTTTAGCACCCTTACCTTTCCATTTGTTCTTTCTTTCCCTTTCAGTTTTCATCATCTACATTTTGCATCGTTTGATAACATTTACAATCTACTCTGCAACTGTATTTAAATGTATGCTTTATCTATAGGTTGATCCTAAAAATTGGTCATCAGTAAATGTTGTCTACATGCTATGCCTATGTTCACTGTATAGCCAAGCTGTTTAATTTTTGTTTTCCGAAGTGCTTTTCTCTCTCCCTCCCTCAATTTGATGAGCTTGTGGGTTTTCTGGGTTCGGGTAGGCTTAGCTCCAAGTTGCAGGTTGGGTTCATGTGCATGTGCCTCATTCTGGGATCCATGGCTACTTGGGGCATGCTCTTGTCATGAAGATGACAGATAGGCACAAGGGCAAGCAAGACAACATGAAACATTTAAAGCCTCCCTTATATCACATTGGCTAACATTCCATTGGTCAAATCGAGTCACACAATCAAGTCCAAAGTTAATGGAGGAGATGGTATATTCTGCACACAATGAACCATGGCAAGATTGTGGGAAAGGGAAGGATGAATTGTTAGCCAATCATACTATCTACCACAGATACCGATGGCTATCGAAAACCACTATACTTTTCCCTAAATTATTTGCTTAATTCCTTTAGAGAGGAAACCTACTTTTTTTGTTTTCTCAAGCAAATACCTGACTTTTGTTAAAGATTAACTTACATTTAAGAAAAAAGCCCATGTAATAGAATAATAAAGCAATAGTATCTAGTAATGCCTTATATGAAGCAAGCACTCAGTAAGTATTTGAATGAATAAGCAAATGAATGAATAAAAAGAAACTAGCTTTTTAAAAGGGAGCACTCAGATCAGAAAGTTTTAAAAATATTTATCTTTTTTTTCTTCCAGATAATTGAGACAGTTTCAGGGTTATACATGAAAATGTACCTTATCTGTCCTGTATTCTTCCTTCTCCTGTTAACTGAAGTTGTTCAGTGAATATATTTAATTTTCATCCTTAAAATACATACAAGGCTAATTTAACATTGTTGCTGCATTAAAAATATATACCATGAAGGATAATTTACTTGAAAAATTTAGGATTTCATAGTATAGCTGCTTTAGAATTTAAATGGAAAATATTTCATATTGGTAAGTTTCTAAAAACAAATTTTTATCAACTATCTCACTTTAAACGAAAAAGGACTGGCCTGAAATATATGAAAAAATTCAGCCACAGAGGTGACTTTTTCCAGTCTTTGTGGGACTACATCTAGCATCAATTTAAGCCTGGATTTGCAAATATTCTTAAATTAGAAAGTATTTTCACAATGATTTTCTTTTCTAAACAGTTTTAAAATAATTATTATTAAGTAGCAAATTTTGTTTAAAATAATTTATTTAATTAAGCTCTTTGGCAAAGATTAAAAATAAAAGAAACCATTTGGGCCAGCACCATGGATTCCATTCATGAAATGAGGCCAACTGAACAGCTGTTTTGGTAACCTTGGTTTGATTTCTTTCTGAAAATGGTGAATTTGGTAATTGAGTAACCTCTGTAATGTTAATGGAATGCAAGTTTGTACTGGGAGTAGCATATCTATTCTAAAGTGCATAATTTGGCTCTACCATCCTTTTTATTTATTTAAAAACTTTGCTCTGTCTGCAGACAGAAGACCATTATTGGAGACTATTAATGAGATCTATATTCACATCTTGGTCTCAATATACCTCATTGTCCCCTTGGCCATTAATATCTTCGTATTTCAACCAGTTATTTTCCCTCTCAGAGTGCATATGATAGAGATGTGGAAGATCATACAGACAGGTGAAGGAAGTTTCTGTTGTCATGGAATGTTTCAGGTTTAGGAAGCTTCTATTCTTGAGAGTTTAGATCTCAGGAATAAGCTTACTATTCATAGCTTGCCAAAGCACGTTTGTGACAGCTATTAGTATCTAATCTCTGGATTTATTTTGAAAAGGTAGGTCTATGGAGTAGGAAGCAAGGGAACTTCGCATAAAGTCAAATTTCTAAGCTTAAAAAAAATTGTTCCACATCTGTGATTTTTTTGTACAAGCTCAGGTGCCAAATCAGCTATCACTGGTTGTGTAAAGACGACTTCCTTAAATTCGCTACAGCTTCTGCCTCAGACTAATAGACTTCCATATAGCAAGGGATAAAAAAAGGATGAAACGGGGAAAAGTACCTGCTATGTTGACAGTAGGCAGGGTATTCATTTTGTGTGTGTGTCTGTGGGGGGGGGGGGGTTGGGTCCTGTGTTTAATCAGCCTCACCTGACAAAGTGAAAAGATACTAGGGATGTATATTGGTTTCCTAGGGCTGTTGTAAAAGGCACCGCAAACTGGGTGGCTTGAAACAACGTAAATGTATTACCACACAGTTCCGGAGGCCAGGAGTCAGAAATCAAGGTGCTGACAGGGCCGTTCTTTCTGTGAAACCTGTAGGAGAATTTTCCCTTGCCTCTTCCTAGCTTCTGGTGGTTTGTTGGAAATCTTTGGAGATTCTTGCTTGCAGCTGCATCACTCCAATCTCTGCCTTTATTGTCACATGGTGTTCTCCCTGTGTGTCTCTGTCTTCACATGGCTGCCTTATAAGGACACCAGTCATTTTGGATTACGGGCCCACTCTACTGCAGTATGACTTCACTTTAACTTAACTATTTACATCTGCAATGACCCTAGTTCCAAATATGGTCACATTCTGAAGTAACTGAGGGTTAGGACTTCAGCATATTTTTTTTGTGGGGAACACAAATCAACCCATAACAGAATATAAAACAGAGAGACAACTCAAGCTCCGAAGTGAGTCTAGTCAGAAAAGGACCTCTGTTAGCCTGTAATGGAGACTGTGTGAATTAGGAAAGATGGCCCCTCTGGGTGGACGCAGTCACCATGGCAGGGCTCACAGCTGGAGAGAGAGCACAAGCTGGATTTCAGCCCCCTTTATCCCCTCAGCATAGTGTCTTTATGCAGTGCACAAACAGCCCAAACTAACAGTGGTCCTGAGACTGGAAGTAGATGATGATAACGTGTGGGCAGTAATACTGTTGGCAAGAACAAGTTGATGAAAATGGAGTATTTTGATGGAGATGGAGCAGAGTAGGGAGGGTGGATGGCATTCATTGTCTCATCTCACCAGTATTTACTGAGTATCTACTACATACTAGGTGCTCTGGTGGTGCCTGATATACAGCACAGAACAGAATGGAGTAGTCCTCTTCTCTGTCCTTAAGAATTTACATTATCTGTCTAGTGTAGACAAATAATGAATAAGTGGACAGCAAGCACATTATCGTAAATCATGGAAAGTGTTCTGAAAGAAATAAAGAGGGTATAATGAGAGAAGAAAATAGGGGAATAGATAACTTTTTTTGGATGGAGTGATCAGGAAACACCACCTTAAAGTGATATTTAAATATAGACTTAATGGTTAAGACTTAGGGGTGACATTGGTTAAAGCTGGATCTAATATATACTACCAGATGTAAAATAGATATCTAGTGGGAAGCAGCTGCATAGTACAGGGAGATCAGCTCGGTGCTTTGTGACCACCTAGAGGGTTGAGATAGGAAGGGTGGGAGAGAGATGCAAGAGAGAGGAGATGTGGGGATATACGTATATGTATACCTGATTCACTTTGTTATACAGCAGAAACTAACACACCATTGTGAAGCAATTATACTCCAATAAAGGTAAAAAAAAAAAGCTGGATCTAGTGGGGTGGGACATAAAAGATACCTAACCTAAAAATTATTTGGCTCATTGATTTAGATCTTTGTATCTTTTTCGATTTAGCTTTTTAATACTACTTTTCTTTTCTATAATTAATAGAATTCATTATTTTGTTGAGAGTTTTTAGTACTCTCCCATTGGAAATAATTTCATAAATACAATACCATTTAATTTTTTCAGTTCAAAATTTGCAGTAATTGTGAAACGTACATATTATTATACAAGAATTTTATTTCCTCAGAGAACTGGAGCCATCCGGCTTTCCTATGAGGCCCACTGATTCTCCCAGAACTGGGATCAGTTGTCAAAATCTCTGGAAGCAAAACTGAAGATGGATTTGTGCTTGAAATGTTCAAACAAGTTCCCCACATCTTGGGCATCCAGACTGGTCTCAGTCATTCTAGGCAGGATATTGGGTACCAAAATAGTTAAAATGAAATTTGCATTTTCTGATCACCACTTCCTTCCAGTTCTGTATCATTACATTTGAGGTTCAAGATGCAACAAGCAAAATAAACTTCTTTTAAAATAGGCAGGGTGAACTAGCTACAAGCTTTTCATATTCAGATGCTTTTTCTGTGCTCAAATACTACTTGCAAAAAAATTGGATTTGAAGTATCAGTGATACAAAAATAAGGAATAAACTTTGGTTGTTTATGGCCAAAGGGAATTCTGTGGCTGAGAAATGCATATGGTACTCTAGGTGGGGCCTTCCCACTATGTAGACTTCACTTGGTGTCACTTCCCCAGACCCCTGGGAATCACTCAGTACTCTGTCATCCCAATCACTCTCCTGTTTTCTTTTCTTCATAGCACTTATCAATATCTAAAGTCACTACATTATTTATTTGCTTATTGCCTGATTTCATACAGTAAAACTCCAGCTAGACCTTGTCTTCTTCAGAGCTGTATCCATAGCACTTAGAACATAGCACACAGTAAATGCTCAATAAATATTTGAGAATGATTGTAAGAATGAATGAAATTCAGGAATAGAGAGACATTCCTGCTGACAAGAGCACTAAAAACTTATTAACTCAAAGGTGGTCAAATGTTTTTAACATTATATGATTCTTCTACAAAAGTTATTTTATCATGTAAGTCACTTATATTTAACTAATTCATTAAAAATATTGTTGGATACAAATTCACACAACTAAACCATTAAGGAGACCATGACTCTATTTCTCTTGAGTTCAAACTATAATTTATAGGTTGTTTATTCATGAGGGTAGAAATTCCTTCTAACATTCAGTTGGCACTCCTTTGTATTATGTATCACATTGCTTTGCACATTGAACATAATAAGAATAGTAATAGTAAAAATAAGAATAGCTAATATTTATTGAGCAGTTACTACATGGCACTAAGTGTTTTTATATATATTTTATGTATATCTCATAATAACCCTATAACTTTCTCACAGTTACACAATTAATAAGTGACATAACCAGAATTTGAACGAAGGAAATCTGAACCTATTTGAAATTTCTGAACCTATCTTCTTAATCTCAATCATATACTAACTCTAGAGTGAAAAGTTGTTACTGTAAAACAGTTAAGCCAATTATTTAAAGTATGAGTATTCAGTGAGTGTTCTTCAAATCCTCACTTTTGTAAAGTTATGTATCTTTGAAAGACTTTTGGTTGTTAAAATTTTTTTTAAAGATTAAGATATGTCATCAAATGAAAGATCGTGATCAACTCAGAAGGCAGTTCTAGAGTAATTATCTCAAAAATGACTTACATAATCAAAGACTGATTAGAAAGAGATATAGTTTCTTTACTTAGAGTTTATTTGCAAGTAGCAGAAACCCACACAAAATAGGTTAACATAGGGGGCAATTCATTTGAAGTAAACAAGGATATCCTGGAGAAATCCAAGTACAAGAAATAGTACTGTGTTTTGTAAATCTAGAAGTGGGATTTGACAAGTAATCAAAATCTACGTTCTCTCTCTCTTTCTCCCTCTGGAGCCACAAAGTCCATGTAATTTTCATATCTGCATCATTAATTATCATTCTTCCTCCCTCTGATGGGGAGGAGGGGAGAAGATGGCTGATCCAGAAATGGAGTTTCAGCCCTTATACACAAGCTCAGCACCTGCAGATAACTGAAGTGTGTTCTTTATCTCAGGTTCTCAATTACAAATTCCCAGTAGAGAGAGCTCAGTAGTCCAACATATCTCTGTGTCTATTTGACTGTGGTTGGGTAACAGAGCTGACCCTGTACAAAGGCTCAATACCTTGGATGAAGTGGTATGGGTTTGGGAGAAGTCCTCAGAGAAGGAGAGCAGGAACTGGGCATATGTCCCGGAGGTGTTTTCTATAACTTTCAAGATGACAACCTTGAGGGAGATGGTCACTTATTTAAAAGTATAAGTTCTTGAGTGTTTGCTTTAGAAAGTAAGTTTAATTTCTTTATAGTCACCTGACCTTTACAATTTGCAGAATTTTGACAGATGGAATGGAAAATGATGGGAGGATTACTTTAGTGTGGAATTCAGGAAAGGCCTCTCTGATGAGAAAATATTTAAGCTGAAACCAAAATAATAGTTGGTTTATGTATTAAACAGACACTTTGACCTTATGTTAGATCCTGTTTAATATGATTTACAAATATTAACAGTTAGTTTGCACTGGCTTTCTTTCACCAGCAATGGGAAGAGTTCAGATTAATACATATGTCAATTGTTCTCAAATACAGTACCAACCAAATTTCCAGTTTTGTCGAATTTAATTTCCAAAGTTAATAACATATGTAATTACAATAAAAATTCCAAAGGAATTATTTATTTCACTTTATTTTTATTTTTTAAAAATTTGGGGTAACATGAAATATAAAACCAGCCAAAAATATGGAAAAGAACAAGTAATGGGGGGAAACTTGCCATGTAAAATATTAAAAAACACTAGAAATATTATAATTAAAAATTATTGCATGGGGATGCCATAAGAATAGATAAACTAATCAACATTAAAGTATAAATAACCTGGAAACGGGATCTTGACATATATATATATATGTCATATATATATATGCTACCTTGACATATATATATATGTCATATATATATGCTATCTTGACATATATATATATATATATATATATATATACAAACATATATAATATGATGAAGGTGGCATAAAAGACTAACTGGCAATGGGAGGAATTATGAAATCAATTAAGCTTGATAATTAGCTAAAAGTGATAAGCAGAATTCTAACATGACCCCCAAGATTTGTGGCCTCTGGTGCCAACGCATACTCTCCTAGTTATTCAGTCAAGTACTAATGTAGGTACTTCTGTGAAGGGGTTTTGCAGATGTAACTAAGGTCCCAAATCATTTAGCCTTAAAAATAGGGAGAGGATCCTGATGGGCCTGATCTTATCAGATGAGCCCTTAAAAGGGATAAGCTCCTTCTGGAAGGAGACTTGAAGTGTGAGAAGGATTCCATGTGAGAAAGAGTCTCCCTTGCTGACTTTGAATATGTGGGAAGCCTCCAGGAGCTAAGCCCCCCGACAGACAATATGGACCTCAGTCCCACAACCACAAGGGCTGCAATTCAGCCAATAATCTGAATGAGCTTGGAAGCAGATTCTTCACCATACGATCCAGAAAGAAAGGCAGCTCAGCCAAAACCTTGATTTCAGCTCTGTGAGACCCTGAGCAGAGAACTCAGTCACATCATGATTGGACTTCTGGCCTACAGGACTATAAGCTAACAGATTGATGTTGTTTTAGGCTGCTCAGTTTGTGGTAATGTGTTATATACATCAATACAAAACTAATATATTAACTTTGTGGTGGGGGGAGTAAACATAGAGAATCACCTCTTTGTAATACATCACAATAAAACCCATAAATATTAATGCTTTCAATGAAAGGAATGAAACCATAATACAAACCTATCTTGTCAAAAATGTGACATATTCCTTAATTTTTTATTATGTAATATTAGGTGCAAAAAAAAGGATACATGCACTATATATGTAAGATTTGATGCATAATCCCAGAATGAACACCTTTGAGCCCACCATTTAATTTAAAAATAGAATATAACCAATGCTGTTGAAGCTATCTGTGTTTTTAGGATTCTTCCCTTCTTTTTCTGGGCCTCCACTTCTCTATTCCAACCAGATAAACTCTATCTTGAAATTTATGTTTATATTTCCTTTGCTTGTATTTGTATTAGCAATAAATTTAATATATGTATGTATCCTTAGATAGCATATTGTTCAGTTTCCCTTGTTTATGAGCTTTATAAAAAATTGTACTCAACGTAGCCCTTTATGGTCTGCCTTTCTTCCACTCAAGGTTATGTTTTTAACATTTTATACCTTGTTGTATATAGTATTGGTTCATTCAATTTTACTGCTATATAATAACCCAATGTATCAACATATTATAATTTATCCAATCTCCTGTTATTGGACATTTTTGTTATATTCATTATTTTTGCTATTAGAAGCAACACTTCCATGACTATTCTTTAACATATTTCCTGGTTTCTCTAAGATGTATAATTACGAGTTAAATTGTTGGATTTTAGGTATGGGCATTCTCAACTTTACAGGTTAATGCCAAATTCTTTTCTAAAGTAATTGTAACAAACTGTAATCTCACTAGCAGCAGTCTTGTCAATATTTATTATTGTTATATTTCCTAATTTCTGCCAATCTAGTGGCTATATCATGTGCTTCATTTTGTCTTAGTTTACATATCTATGTTATTAACGGAAATGTGGGCATTTTCATGTTTAGTGGGCTGTTAGCTTTCTTTTTACATCTTTATTGGAGTATAATTGCTTTACAATGGTGTGTTAGTTTCTGCTTTATAACAAAGTGAATCAGTTATACATATACATATGTTCCCATATCTCTTCCCTCTTGTGTCTCCCTCCCTCCCACCCTTCTTATCCCACTCCTCCAGGCGGTCACAAAGCACCGAGCTGATCTCCCTGTGCTATGCGGCTGCTTCCCACTAGCTATCTATTTTACGTTTGGTAGTGTATATATGTGCATGCCACTCTCTCACTTTGTCCCAGCTTACCCTTCCCCCTCCCCATATCCTCAAGTCCATTCTCTAGTAGGTCTGTGTCTTTATTCCTGTCTTACCCCTAGGTTCTTCATGACATTTTTTTCCCTTAAATTCCATATATATGTGTTAGCATACGGTATTTGTCTTTCTCTTTCTGAATTACTTCACTCTGTATGACAGACTCTAGGTCTATCCACCTCATTACAAATAGCTCAATTTCGTTTCTTTTTATGGCTGAGTAATATTCCATTGTATATATGTGCCACATTTTCTTTATCCATTCATCCGATGATGGACACTTAGGTTGTTTCCATATCTGGGCTATTATAAATAGAGCTGCAATGAACATTTTGGTACATGACTCTTTTTGAATTATGGTTTTCTCAGGGTATATGCCCAGTAGTGGGATTGCTGGGTCATATGGTAGTTCTATTTGTAGTTTATCAAGGAAACTCCATACTGTTCTCCACAGTGGCTGTATCAATTTACATTCCCACCAACAGTGCAAGAGGGTTCCCTTTTCTCCACACCCTCTCCAGCATTTACTGTTTCTAGAATTTTTGATGATGGCCATTCTGACTGGTGTGAGATGATATCTCATCGTAGTTTTGATGTGCATTTCTCTAATGATTAGTGATGTTGAGCATTCTTTCATGTGTTTGTTGGCAGTCTGTATATCTTCTTTGGAGAAATATCTATTTAGGTCTTCTGCCCATTTTTGGATTGGGTTGTTTGTTTTTTTGTTATTGAGCTGCATGAGCTGCTTATAAATTTTGGAGATTAATCCTTTGTCAGTTGTTTCATTTGCAAATATTTTCTCCCATTCTGAGGGTTGTCTTTTGGTCTTGTTTATGGTTTCCTTTGCTGTGCAAAAGCTTTGAAGTTTCATTAGGTCCCATTTGTTTATTTTTATTTCCATTTCTTTAGGAGGTGGGTGAGAAAGGATCTTGCTGTGATTTATGTCATAGAATGTCCTGCCTATATTTTCCTCTAAGAGTTTGAGGGTGTCTGGCCTTACATTTAGGTCTTTAATCCATTTTGAGATTATTTTTGTGTATGGTGTTAGGAAGTGACCTAATCTCATACTTTTACATGTACCTGTGCAGTTTTCCCAGCACCACTTATTGACGAGGCTGTCCTTTCTCCACTGTACATTCCTGCCTCCTGTGCTTCCTGGACTTGATTAACTATTTCCTTTCCCATATTAGGGAAGTTTTCAACTATAATCTCTTCAAATATCTTCTCAGTCCCTTTCTTTTTCTCTTCTTCTTCTGGAACCCCTATAATTTGAAGGTTGGTGCATTTAATGTTGTCCCAGAGGTCTCTGAGACTGTCCTCTGTTCTTTTAATTCTTTTTTCTTTATTCTGCTCTGCAGTAGTTATTTCCACTATTTTATCTTCCAGGTCACTTATCTGTTCTTCTGCCTCAGTTATTCTGCTACTGATATCATCTAGAGTATTTTTAATTTCATTTATTGTGTTGTTCATCGTTGTTTGTTTCATCTTTAGTTCTTCTAGGTCCTTGTTAAATGTTTCTTGCATTTTGTCCATTCTATTTCCAAGATTTTGGATCATCTTTACTATCATTATTCTGAATTCTTTTTCCGGTAGACTGCCTATTTCCTCTTCATTTGTTAGGTCTGGTGGGTTTTTATCTTGCTCCTTCATCTGCTGTGTGTTTTTCTGTCTCCTCATTTTGCTTATCTTACTGTGTTTGGGGTCTCCTTTTTGCAGGCTGCAGGCTCATAGTTCCCATTGCTTTTGGTGTCTGTCCCCAGTGGCTAAGTTTTGTTCAGTGGGTTGTATAGGCTTCCTGGTGGGGGGACTAGTGCCTGTGTTCTGGTGGATGAGTCTGGATCTTGTCTTTCTGGTGGGCAGGTCCACGTCTGGTGGTGTGTTTTGGGGTGTCTGTGGACTTATTAAGAGTTTAGGCAGTCTCTGTGCTAATGGGTGGGGTTGTGTTCCTATCTTGCTGGTTGTTTGGCATAGGATGTCCAGCACTGTAGCTTGCTGGTCGTTGAGTGAAGCTGCATGTCGCTGTTGAGATGGAGATCTCTGGGAGATTCTCGCTGTTTGATATTATGTGGAGCTGGGAGGTCTCTTGTGGACCAGTGTCCTGAACTTGGCTCTTCCACCTCAGAGGCAGAGCACTGACTCCTGGCTGCAGCACCAAGAGCCTTTCATCCACACGGCTCAGAATAAAAGGGAGAAAAATTAGAAAGAAAGAATTAGTAGAAGTAGAAAGAAAGAAAGAAAGAAAGGAGGGAGGGAGGGAGGGAGGAAGCAAGGAAGAAAGGAGAGAAGGAAGGAAAAAAGAAAGAAAGAAGGAAGATAAAGTAAAATAAAATAAAATAAAATATAAAGTTACTAAAATAAAAAATTATTATTAATAAAAAAAATTTAAAACAAACAAAAAAAACAAAAGAAAACAAACAAACAAAAAAACGGATGGATAGAACCCTAGGACAAATGGTGGAAGCAAAGCTATACAGCATAAATCTTGCTCTCAAAGTCCACCTCCTCAATTTGGGATGATTCTTTGTCTGTTCATGTATTCCACAGACATCACGTTGATTGTGGAGCTCTAATCCGCTGCTTCTGAGGCTGCTGGGAGAGATTTCCCTTTCTCTTCTTTTTTCTCACAGCTCCCAGGGGCTCAGCTTTGGATTTGGCCCCGCCTCTGCGTGTAGGTCGCTGGAGGGCGTTTGTTCTTCGCTCAGACAGGACGGGGTTAAAGGAGCAGCTGATTCAGGGGCTCTGGCTCACTCAGGCCGGAGGGAGGGAGGGGCACGGAGTGCGGGGCGGGCCTACAGCGGCAGAGGCCTGCGTGACGTTGCAGGAGCCTGAGGCGCGCCGTGCGTTCTCCTGGGGAAGTTGTCCCTCTATCGCGGGACCCTGGCAGTGGCGAGCTGCACAGGCTCCCAGAAGGGGAGGTGTGTGGATAGTGACCTGTGCTCGCACACAGGCTTCTTGGTGGTGGCAGCAGCAGCCTTAGTGTCTCATGCCCGTCTCCGGGGTCCGCGCTTTTAGCCGCGGCTCGCGCCCGCCTCTGGAGCTCCTTTAAGCAGCGCTCTTAATCCTCTCTCCCCGCGCACCAGGAAGCAAAGAGGTAAGAAAAAGTCTTTTGCGTCTTCGACAGCTCCAGACTTTTCTCTGGACTCCCTCCCGGCTAGCCGTGGTGCACTAACCTCTTGCAGGCTGTGTTCACGCCGCCAACCTCAATCCTCTTCCGGCGCTCCTACCGAAGCCTGAGCCTCAGCTCCCAGCCCCGCCCGCTCCGGCGGGTGAGCAGACAAGCCTCGGGCTGGTGAGTGCCGGTCGGCCCTGATCCTCTGTGCGGGAATCTCTCTGCTTTGCCCTCCGCACCCCTATTGCTGTGCTCTCCTCCGCGGCCTCGAAGCCTTCTCCCTCTGCCACCCGCCGTCTCCGCCCATGAAGGGGCTTCTAGTGTGTGGAAACTTTTCCTCCTTCACTGCTCCCTCCCACTGGTACAGGTCCCGTCCCTACCCTTTTGTCTGTTTATTCTTTTTTCTTTTGCCCTACCCAGGTACCTGGGAAGTTTCTTGCCTTTTGGGAGGTCTGAGGTCTTCTGCCAGCCTTCAGTAGGTGTTCTGTAGGAGTTGTTCCACGTGTAGATGTATTTCTGGTGTGTCTGTGGGGAGGAAGGTGATCTCCGCGTCTTACTCTTCCGCCATCTTCCCGGAAGCCCTCTGTTAGCTTTCTTTTGTAATGCAATTATTGTCCACATCTTTTGGGCATTTTCCTGCTGAGTTATCTGACTTCTTATTGATTCACAGAAGTTTTTGGTGTATTCTGGAAACTAATTCTTTGTCAGTTTTTTGTGTTGCCATTTCTCTCAATAGTTTCTGGTTTGTCTTTTCATTTTCTTTATGGTATCTTTTGATGAAAAGAAGTTCTTAATCTTATTATAATAGAATTTATAAGTCTTTTCCTAAAATTTATAAGTCTTTTCCTTAATAGCTGAATCTCATTTAAGGAATAATTTGCTATCCCAAGTCAATAGTATACTCTCCTAGATTTTGTTCTGAAAGTTTTAAAGTTACCATCACATTTTGTTTATAATGCATTAGAATTTGATTTTTATATATGACATAAGGTATGGTTTCAGTTTATTTTTTCCATGTGGATAATTAGTTGTTTCAACATCATTAAAAAAAACATTGATTTTCTTCTAATTACCCCTAGAGTTGTCTCTGCCAGATATCAAGATGCCATAAATACATAATTCTCTTTTTTGGCACTGCAATTGGTCAATTTCTTTATCTCTGTGCTTATAAGACACTATCTTAATTAAAATAAATTCATAATAAATCTTTGATATTTGATAGGGCAATTTCCCACGTTTTATTTTATTTTCCAGGTTGTTTAGGTCTTTCTTTGGCCATATAAACTTTAGAATCAGCTTGTTAACTTCCTAGAAGAAATCTGTTGGGATTTAGAAAAAACTTTTTTCACAAAAAATTACAAGTGTACATAAAAATAAGTAGAATGGTATAATGATTCATTATTTTATGAGAGAAAATTATTTTTGTAAGGGAATATGGGGGTTTAATCCAGAAAGATGGTATATTAGTTTGCTAGGGTTGCCAAAATAAAGTACCAGAAACTTGGGTGGCTTAAACAATAGAAATATATTGCCTCAAAGTTCTGGAGGCTAGGTGTCTGAGATCAAGGTGTTTGCAGGGTTGGTTCCTTGTGAAGGAAGTTGGTTCCATGCCTTTCTCCTAGTTTCTGTTTGCTGGCAATCTTTGGCGTTCATTGTAGATGGCGTTGTCCCTGTGTCTTCATATGGTTTGCCCTCTGTACATGTCTCTCTTCACATGAGGTTCTTTTTATAAGGACAATATTAGATTAAGGGACTACCTTACTCCAGTATAACCTCATCTTAACTAGTTACATCACAATGACCCTATTTCCAAATAAGGTCACATTCTGAGGTACTGGGAGGTGGTTAGGGCTTCAACATATGAATTTTTTGGGGGACACATTTCAACCCATAATGGATAGCTTGAGGTCACAATGTGGAAGGTCTTGGAGAGCATTTGAAAGGGTTTCATATTTGTCCTGTGGGAAGCTTTTGAAAGTTTTTGAACAGAGTAGTGCTTTGATTAAAAGATATTTCTGAAAAACTGATTTGACAGCAGTGTTTTATCAGAGTTATGGTTAAAACATAACATAAGCTCAAAAATGATTTTTTGGGGGGAGCAATATATGGGAATTCACAGATGGGAAACAGAGAATCAGACTTGGAAAAACATAGGACCAAGTACACTCTAAGGGTCAAGTTAGAATGGTCAGAGTGTTAGATCTGACCATTTTCAGTCTTTGTATTACATCTGGTCAATATTGCTATTCTAAGAGGCAGTATGTGATGATTTACCTTGGGTCATAGATCTGCTATTAGGATTTGTAGGTCAAGTCACCTTGATTAACAGTCCAGATGCAATGGAGGAGAGGTAGTTATCCAAAAGAAAATTGTAGCACTGTAACTAAAGAGCAAATGTCCACAACAAATGTGTAAGGGAAGAACCTAGAGGCAGGGAGCCAGTGAAAAGATCATTTCAAAAGCACAGTATGAGGTGATGAGATAATGGACCAGGGTGAAGGAGGTACTATAAGGTAAATTTGATGGTACCCCAAAACTGATTGATAATGAGGTGGGGTTTGCACAGAGTGATTTGAGGGTGATGACAAAAGCAGTGTGGTCAAGAGGGCAAGCTGGTTTTACCGGAAGGTGTAGAAACACTTCTACTTTTTGGTTGTGTAGCATCTAAACATTCTTCATATTTTGGAAAGATTCCAAAACAAGAAGGTAGAGTCCTACCTTCTACCATGGGAGACAAAAGTGTGTGTTCAGGAGCAGATAATCTCCCTCCAATCTTCTTCATACAGTAGCTGAAGTGTAGGTGATGTCACCTAGGCTGGACACAACAGATACACCCATGTGGAGCTTTAGTTCTTTTGGGAGTGATGGAAGAGGGCAGTGGATGGTCAGAGGTTATTTTTTGTGTGTGGCAGAGTTGTGAATCCGGTAGCATAAGAGTAACTGTTTAGTGGTGATGACATCCTCAGCAGCCTGTGACTGCGGTGGGGTGTGGCTGTGTCTTGGTTTCTGTTTATTTTCGAGGCTGGTTTTCCAGCCCTCCCATCAATCCTGTGAGCTAGCCTCTATAGACTTCCAAACAATTCATTTCTACTTAAGTGGAGAGTTTGTTCCTTTTGTTTGGAAAGATGGATGATGATGTACAGAGGCCACCGCAGGGTCGACAGTGACTGGCATTTTAGTCATGATGAGTGAAAGCAAACAGCGTGACAGTCACACAGAGATGTTCAGAGTCAGCTGGATAAGGGCAAGCAGTGCATTCAAGGGGTCAGTAGTGGAGGTAGTTTGTTAGTATCTACCTAAATGTGGTTAAGACAGTTATGACAGTGGATGAATTTGCTGGGGAGAGAGAGTATGAAGAGTGAGAATGCCTAGGGCTAATCTTCGGACTATATCACAGTGAGAGGATAGAACAAAAAAATAAACAACAGCAATCACAGAGGTGGGCAGAAAGGCAATACAGTTCAATCAGGTACGTCAAAGAAGCAGAGAAGTTCAAGGAGAAGCTGAAAAGTCAAATGGTCCATGAAGTGTTCAAAGAGAAGGTGCAATAAGTGTTCAAAGAGAATGAGAACTAAGTATAATTTATTCAGTTTGTCACCGGTAGCATTTAAAAAATTATGGATATCAAAGCAAAATATAACATATGTAGTGCTAACGCTCATTTGAATGTGGAAGGTCCTGTGATAAGCACTGTATATTATTGTACGGAAAATAGATATTATTTTCTGCCTTATGTACGTAAAGAAACTGAAACTTAGTGAAATGAAGTAATATGCCTGTGTTCACATGGCCAATAACTTGCAGATCTGGGATAGAAACAGGTTTGTAGGATTCCAGCAACCATGCTCTTAACCACTGCACTATAGTTAGTTCACAAGCATGGCAATACAAATGTTTTTTTTTTTTTTTTTCGGCGGTACGTGGGCCTCTCACTGTTGTGGCCTCTCCCGTTGGGGAGCACAGGCTCTGGACGTGCAGGCTCAGCAGCCATGGCTCACGGGCCCAGCCGCTCCGTGGCATGTGGGATCTTCCCGGACCGGGGCACGAACCCGTGTCCCCTGCATCGGCAGGCGGACTCTCAACCACTGCGCCACCAACGAAGCCCATGCAAATGTATTTTAATATACAACTTAAAGCTGAGTTTGCCAGTCCTGTTAAACTTCTTGCTACAACCCAGCAATCTCTCATCCTGTTGATTCATTTGCACCTTGCACCATTTTATAGTTTCATTCTATTGGATCTTTGCCACTTATATATGCAATCACATATGGCCCAGTTTTTAAAATGAACTGTGGTTATGTGTGTAATCTTTGGATTTGAATGATTCTTAGTACCAGAAAGTATACTGAACTTTTGAAAAATATGGAAGCCTCTCCTCTCATAATTTGGTTGTTTTGACTTCAGAAAAACAAATGTACATTATCTTCAATAGTTTCCTTAAAATTCACCAGAACACTGATAAAAATCATGTATGCAATGATTTACATGAATGTATATATATGTAAATATATCTAAAATATATCTTTATCTTTAATACAACATTTTAATTTTAGCCTACAAAGAGGAAAACATTCCGAAGTCATCATTTCCCTTGCCTTTTTCCTTTCTCTCTCTTTCATTTTCACATCATAATTTGTTATGGACCTAATAGGGTTTAACTCTTGGCTGTGTCATTTATTAAGTATTTGGCCCTAGGCCAGATATTCAACCACTCCAAGTCTCCATTTTCTCACGTGGAAGTGAAGACTATAACGGTACCTACTTTTTTGGGTTCCTGTGAGGACTCAGATACATTGTGTAGAGCTAAGAATAGTGCCATACACAGGTTCTCTCAATCTCAATGCAGTGGGCAGGAAAACTTGCTTGCTGGCCTTAGCATGTAGTTGGTTTAGAGCATTCAAATGTCTGTTCCCATCTCTTCTTCCCACCAATTGCCTTCTCTGCTTCATCTTTCCATGTTTTCCACTTTTCATGAAAATATGATTTAAAAGTATTCTTATGTGGCCCTTCTGACTAACCTTACAAATATGATCATTTCATTCACTCAAGTGTTTTCTCAACTTGTAAGTCATTTGTTTCTCACCGTTGCATCATTTTACAGTTCCTTTGTATATCAAGTTATATGTATTTTCAAATTATTTTTCCCACTCCTATTTCTTAGTGTGTGTTGTTGTTATGATGTTGTAGAGGATGTGTTGGGAGAATTAAGTTACAATTCATGCCCTGATACTAACTATCTGTGTTGCTTTGAACAAATCCTTTATGTTGTCTGGGTCTCATTTTTAACTTCTGGAAAATAGGGGATTGGGCTAAGAATGAAAGCTAACATTGAGTGTTTTCTGTGTGCTAGACACTTTTCCATACGTTTTATAATAACCTATGAAGTAAGCTCTGTGATTATGTCCATTTTACATGAGACAACTGGGGCTTACACTGCTAACTAATTTGTTTCACCTGAGCCAAGTCTGTTTAACATTTGAGTTTGCACTTTAATATCTATAATGATTCTAGAAGGTAATGAACTGCTTGGAATCTAGACTGACATTCTGTTCAGTTTTTTGTTTGTGTATATTTTTATATATAATTTTTGCACAAAGCAGGGCCAATAGTCTTGATTACCTATCCACTTCAAAACGAAAATTGTTTAGGACTGCTTTGAGGAACTGTAGCTAACCAAACTTTAGGTAAGTTAAAAAAAAAAAACCCTTATACATGCATTATCAACATTTTTGAAAGAATAAAACTCATTTAAAAAATATTTTGTTTCAGAAAGCATTTAAAAATATAAAACTCAGACTTTTGAATTCAAAATTCTTAGGGGATTCTTATTTCTTTCTATGGCTGTAGAACTAGGTCCCAGAGTAATGTATAAGATTTTTGTTGTTGTTGTTCTTAACCTTTAAGAATTTATGTTGACTTTGGAATAAATAGTTGTATTTTTGTCTCAAAAATCTGATAAAGATGGTAAATTGGTGTTTACACAGTTTGAGGAAAATAGACCATTAGAGAAGCCAGAGCTAGACCATCTTCTGAGCTGGTTAATTCTCCCATAATGTTAGGAAACTGAACAAATTTTAAAAGGTTCTAAGTTCTCTACTGCCTGCTTGAATTCCTGTCTCTAATGGGAATTATTCAGACCTCTGGAAAAGAGTATGAGTCTTTTTAGGGCTAGCCAAGATGCTAGAGAATTAAAACAAAATATTATCTAACCTTCAGAGCAAAATAGGTTTTCTTTTGTTTGATTTACCATACCTATCAACGTTTCCTAGAATGTGATCCATAAAACACGATTTCTTTGAAAAAAGGATTCTGTGTTCAGATATATTTGGGTAACTCTGGGTGAAATAAAACTGAAAAAAAATGTTTTAAATTGTAGTTCTTCTCAGAGTATTTAGTATTGGAAATGCATTTAATTTTTTGATTGACAAATTCTCGTTAAACACCTTCCAGGGCCAGACACTGTAGTAGCATTTGGGGCATAGTAGATGCATTATTCCTGCCTTTAGTGAAGTAAGGGCTGGTGAGAATCTCTTGTCATTCTGCAAGCAAATGTAAGGTATGCAGTTTCTCTTACTTTTTAGACCACAGGAATCTTTTCTTCCTTCCTTCTTTATAGTGGAGCACTTCTGGAGACTATCTTTCGGAGGAACATGCTTTGAGAAAATGTAGGACTACATTTACTAATAGATTCCCTTTATATGACTTTTCTTAGTGTTTTCCCTGAGAAGTCCAGATGCTAGAGAACAAGGCCAGGATGGAAGCAATGAAATAGACCCAACTGATGACTTTACACACCCAGGTTACCTAAGTGCACCCAGCCACGGTGAGGTCAGCACTGGGAACATAGGGACAAGATGGGACACAAGTACTTTGAAGTAGTGAAGTTTTTCAATGATTTAATATCAACAGAGATGCTGATGGATAGCATTTATATTTGGAATTTTTCAAAATATCAATTATCAGTTTGAATTCTAACCAGAGGGTGCATTATCTTTTTTTCTTCCTGGTGGTGGGGAGATGACACCAGGAGATTTCTTTGTGCTCAGAGGATTAAAGAATTCTGGGTATCTTTTCTTTGTGGAGAAGAACCAAGGAGGCAAAGGTTTGAGATGGTGAGAGCAAAGGTGGTGGGTGAGAGAAGAACATGAATCAGGAACACAAGGTGTGGACCTGAAGTATTTCCAACCAGTACTATAAACTAGTCACTTTGCAGAAGTGTTGAGGGTTCTGTGGACAGCAGGTCTTACACTTATATGTACGATTTTACATATAAATATGTAAGACCTGCTGTCCATGGAATGCTCAACACTGTTCTACAAAATGACTAGTTTATAGTACTGAGATGGTATCAGGAAAGGACAAGGCTTTCGATGTTAGATAGATCTGGATTTGAAACTGAGCTTCTTCATTTCTTATTGGGTGCCTGTGACATAATTATTATGCTGTCAACTATGTGCAAAAGTTCTGTGAAGGTTACAGAGATGGAACAAACAGGAACTTTGTCCTCAAAGAGCTAATGATTTGAATAGGAGATAAGGCATGTACTTTTACCTATGATATAAGGTAGAAAATGAATAAGGATCATAGAGATTATGCAGAGCTATTCAACCTTATATTTTCAGTTTACAATTTCATTCCTTTGAGATAATAAGGGCCTTTCATTTGCATCTGAAGACTGTATCATAGTGAATCTAATTTCTTAAGAAAGAATACTTTGTTGCCAAACACACCGAAATCACACATATTTTTACTATGCCTGTTTCTAGCAAGTTTTGCTTTTATTTGTTACAATTAGGCATTAAACAGATAATGCTATTTCTACTCATAAAAAATTTGAATAATTTGTATAGTACTTTCTAAGTTTCAACCTGCTTTCACATCTATTTTCTTATTTGTTCCTTGTAATAATTAGATGTGGTAGGAAAGGTACTAGCACTTCTTTTCAACACATGAAGAAACTGAGGCTCAAGATCATTCAGTGATTTACCCAAGTTCAGCAAATGAGGTAGAGTTGGAAATAAAACCACAGTTAATTGTTTCCAATTCCTGTGTTCTTTCTTGCAGATTGTGGTTTGCCAGCTTTTGGACTTCAGAATCTTAAAAAGGCCTCAAACTTATTCCAAGAGATTAGTGAATCCAAATATATACCAAAAATTAACTATAGTCTAAAGAAATACATTCTCACACATATATTCTCCATGCAGTTAAGATGCTATTATGACAAAGATAATGTAATCTCAGTTAAAAATGTAATTAATTCATACTTTTTTTGTTGTTTTGCATTTTCTTCAACTATCATAACCAGTGTCCATTTATTATTATTATTAACACAGAAAAGGAATCCTTGATGCCTACTCCTCTAGAAGGAAAATCATCAACTATTTTAAATAAAATGCAAATCAATCAATTGAAAACAACACTGCAGAGGAAGCTTTTTTCTTTCTTGTCTTTCTTCCTTCCTTCCTCCCTCCCTCCCTCGCTCCCTGCCTCCTTCCCTTCCTTCCTTCTTTCCTTCCTTCCTTCCTTCCTTCCTCCCTCCCTCCCTCCCTTCCTCTCTTCCTTCCTTCCTTCCTTCCTTCCTTCCTGCTGGTCAATGCTTTGGAAGCCTGTGGTTTCTTTGTAGTCCAAAGTGCTATTTTTAGTCTGCACCCAAAGTCCTGGAATTCTCATATTGACACAGATGGCCAAATTTTCCTCTTGACCAAACTATTGGTGAGACAGGATACAGAAGTCTGTTTCTACCTTTATTTTTGTAATTGCTCTTAACATC
The DNA here is from genome assembly GCF_003676395.1 of Aethalodelphis obliquidens. Taxonomy (NCBI): domain Eukaryota; kingdom Metazoa; phylum Chordata; class Mammalia; order Artiodactyla; family Delphinidae; genus Aethalodelphis; species Aethalodelphis obliquidens. The sequence continues at coordinate 30,978,759 of NW_020837950.1, read as the reverse complement.
TTATGAGATATTCTTAGAATATTTATGATTAGGTGATCCAGAAAAAAAATTATCCTGTAATTTTATATCAGATTAAACTAAAAACTGGTTCTGCTACTGTAACATGAAATGATAAAATCTTTCCATTTAAGTCCTCAATTAAAAGAAGCAGCTTTTTAATTGAGATTAAAAAAAAAAAAAACTGTGCTATTTTAGGCCTGGAAAAGAACAATGGCAGACCATATGGAAGAAAATCACACAAGAGCGACTTCCCTGGTGGTGCAGTGGTTGGAAGTCCACCTGCCAATGCAGGGGACATGGGTTCGAGCCCTGTCTGGGAAGATCCCACATTCCCCAGAGCAACGAAGCCCGTGCGCCACAACTACTGAAGCCCATGTACCTAGAGCCCGTGCTCTGCAAAAGAGAAGCCACCGCAATGAGAAGCCCGCGCCCCACAACGAAGAGTAGCCCCTGCTTGCCGCAACTAGAGAAAGCCTGCGCTCAGCAAAGAAGAACCAATGCAGACAAAAATAAATAAATAAATTATTAAAAAAAAAAATCACACAAGAGAATGGTGAAATAGGAAGGAGAATCATATCAGCCCCCTCTTTCTATCCCCCTCTCCATTTGTCCCTCATTGCTAGAACACTTTTGATGGTGAAAGAAAATGCTATTAATAATTATGTTGTTATATATTGGACAGTCTGCCCCTAGGAAACTGGGAATCACGATCTTTTTACTTATCACAACAGAACCAAACATAAGAATCAGCTTCAGTAAGGTATGTTTTAAAACATTTGAAAAATTTTAGAATTCCTTTCCCACTCTCTCACACTTGAACTATGACTCCCTGTATTAGCAAAGTGGTATGCGTGCTTCGTTGCTTTATTGTTCAAAGACAGCAAGAATAGAATTCCCTTTAAAATATGTTTGAGTGGTACTCCCATTAATCCTTGTGTTTTAGTTTCATAAGTCTTAGTACTACAGATAAGTGGTTGACAAAAGCAAGTCTTGCCAAATATGCAAATAAGGGAGAATAATTTAAATATTTCTACTTAAAAATGAGTGTGTTCTATTTTTTAAGGAAGTAAAAAGGCAATTCAGTTCAAAAAGATATTTTTCTAAGAATTAATATAAATTTTCAAATTGTTTAACATCTTTTCCCATTTTTCTTCATTAAGTTCACCATTTCTTGTACTCTGCTTTTTTTCCATTAATTTAATTTGTTTGCATGTTGCCACTTCCTACTGGTTAATTATTGGCTAATTTATTTTAAAAAGATGAAAATGGTTGACTATTCTAAAGATTAAAAAGCAGACCTCTCCCCCACTAAAGCAGATGATGTGCTGAGACTCTTAAAAAATTCCAAAAGGAAATAATTCCAAGAAAATAATTTATAATTATTTTTAAAGAAAGAAAAAACACAATGTGCTTTAATACCCAGAAAAGATGGCTGACATAATCACATAAGTATTCTGACCATCTTTTCAGGAATTTAAGGAGACCAGTACTGGTAGATTATGTTTAGAACCTTTTTGCTATTGCAAGGAGAGGGAAGGCAGTTGGTAAATTTTAAAGAATATAGTTGGAAAATTTTTTTCAGGATTTTAGATGGTTTAAGTTGTTTTTTATTTATGCAAAATTATATACTTTTAAAAATTTTGTGCTCTGCTTGCAAACAATTTTTCAGTCAACTCTCATTATTCATGGTGTTTATTTCTATCACGTCACTATGAATACTGAATTAGTGAATACTGAAGTTCCACTCCTAGGCAAAATATAGAGTTAAGTTCCTGTGAATCTCCGGTCACAACATTTTTTTTTTAACATGTTTATTGGAGTGTAATTGCATTACAATGGTGTGTTAGTTTCTGCTTTATAACAAAGTGAATCAGTTATACATATACATATGTTCCCATATCTCTTCCCTCTTGCGTCTCCCTCCCTCCCACCCTCCCTATCCCAACCCTCTAGGTGGTCACAAAGCACCAAGCTGGTCTCCCTGTGCTATGCGGCTGCTTCCCACTAGCTATCTATTTTACATTTGGTAGTGTATATATGTGCATGCCACTCTCTCACTTTGTCCCAGCTTACACTTCCCCCTCCCCATATCCTCAAGTTCATTCTCTAGTAGGTCTGTGTCTTTATTCCCGTCTTGCCCCTAGGTTCTTCATGACCATTTTTTTTCCTTAGATTACATATATATGTGTTAGCATATAGCATTTGTTTTTCTCTTCCTGACTTACTTCACTCTGTATGACAGAGTCTAGGTCCATCCACCTTGCTACTAATAACTCAATTTGGTTTCTTTTTATGGCTGAGTAATATTCCATTGTATATATGTGCCACATCTTCTTTATCCATTCATCTGTCAATGGACACTTAGGTTGCTTCCATGTCCTGGCTATTGTAAATACAGCTGCAATGAACATTTTGGTACATGTCTCTTTTTGAATTATGGTTTTGTCAGGGTATATGCCCAGTAGTGAGATTGCTGGGTCATATGGTAGTTCTATTTTTAGGTTTTTAAGGAACCTCCATACTGTTTTCCATAGTGGCTGTATCAATTTACATTCCCACCAACAGTGCAAGAGGGTTCCCTTTTCTCTACGCCCTCTCCAGCATTTATCGTTTGTGGATTTTTTGATGATGGCCATTCTAACCAGTGTGAGATGATATCTCATAGTAGTTTTGATTTGCATTTCTCTAATGATTAATGATGTTGAGCATTCTTTCATGTGTTTGTTGGCAATCTGTATATCTTCTTTGGAGAAATGTCTGTTTAGGTCTTCTGCCCATTTTTGGATTGGGTTGTTTGTTTTCTTGATATTGAGCTACATGAGCTGCTTGTAAATTTTGGAGATTAATCCTTTGTCAGTTGTTTCATTTGCAAATATTTTCTCCCATTCTGAGGGTTGTCTTTTGGTCTTGTTTATGGTTTCCTTTGCTGTGCAAAAGCTTTGAAGTTTCATTAGGTCCCATTTGTTTATTTTTGTTTTTATTTCCATTTCTCTAGGAGGTGGGTCAAAAAGGATCTTGCTGTGATTTATGTCATAGAATGTTATGCCTATGTTTTCCTCTAAGAGTTTGAGGGTGTCTGGCCTTACATTTAGGTCTTTAATCCATTTTGACTTTATTTTGTGTATGGTATTAGGGCGTGTTCTAATTTCATACTTTTACAAGTAACTGTCCAGTTTTCCCAGCACCACTTTTTGAAGACGCTCTTTTCTCCACTGTATATTCTTGCCTCCTTTATCCAAGATAAGGTGACCATATGTGCGTGGGTTTATCTCTGAGCTTTCTGTCCTGTTCCATTGATCTATCTTTCTGTTTTTGTGCCAGTACCATACTGTCTTGATTACTGTAGCTTTGTAGTATAGTCTGAAGTCAGGTAGTCGGATTCCTCCAACCCCGTTTTTCTTTCTCAAGATTGCTTTGGCTATTCAGGGTCTTTAGTGTTTCCATACAAATCGTGAAATTTTTTGTTCTAGTTCTGTGAAAAATGCCAGTGGTAGTTTGATAGGGATTGCATTGAATCTGTAGATTGCTTTGGGGAGTAGTGTCATTTTCACAATGTTGATTCTTCCAATCCAAGAACATGGTATATCTTTCCATCTATTTGTATCATCTTTAATTTCTTTCATCAGTGTCTTATAGTTTTCTGCATACAGGTCTTTTGTCTCCTTAGGTAGGTTTATTCCTAGATATTTTATTCTTTTTGTTGCAATGGTAAATGGGAGTGTTTTCTTAATTTCACTTTCAGATTTTTCATCATTTTATAGGAATGCTAGAGATTTCTGTGCGTTAACTTTGTATCCTTCTACTTTACCAAATTCATTGATTAGTTCTAGTAGTTTTCTGGTAGCATCTTTAGGATTCTCTATGTATAGTGTCATGTCATCCTCAAACATTGACAGCTGTACTTCTTCATTTCCGATTTGGATTCATTTTATTTCTTTTTCTTCTCTGATTGCTGTGGCTAAAACTTCCAAAATATGTTGAATAATAGTGGTGAGAGTGAGCAACCTTGTGTTGTTCCTGATCTTAGTGGAAATGATTTCAGTTTTTCACCATTGAGAATGATGTTGGCAGTGGGTTTGTCATTTATAGCCTTTATTATGTTGAGGAAAGTTCCCTCTATGCCTACTTTCTGCAGGGTTTTTATCATAATTGTGTGTTGAATTTTGTTGAAAGCTTTCTCTGCATCTATTGAGATGATTATATGGTTTTTAGCCTTCAATTTGTTAATATGGTGTATCACATTGATTGATTTGTGTATATTGAAGAATCCTTGCATCCCTGGGATAAACCCCAATTGATCATAGTGTATGATCATATTAATGTGCTGTTGGATTCTGTTTGCTAGTATTTTGTTGAGGATTTCTGCATCTATGTTCATCAGTGATATTGGCCTGTTGTTTTCTTTTTTTGTGACATCTTTGTCTGGTTTTGGTATCAGGGTGATGGTAGTCTCGTAGAATGAGTTTGGGAGTGTTCCTCCCTCTGCTATATTTTGGAAGAGTTTGAGAAGGATAGGTGTTAGCTCTTCTGTAAATGTTTGATAGAATTTGCCTATGAAGCCATCTAGTCCTGGGCTTTTGTTTGTTAGAAGATTTTTAATCACAGTTTCAATTTCAGTGCTTGTGATTGGTCTGTTCATATTTTCGATTTCTTCCTGGTTCACTCTTGGCACGTCGTGCATTTCTAAGAATTTGTCCATTTCTTCCAGGTTGTCCATTTTATTGGCATAGAGTTACTTGTAGTAATCTCTCATGATCCTTTGTATTTCTGCAGTGTCAGTTGTTACTTCTTCTTCATTTCTAATTGTATTGATTTGAGTCTTCTCCCTTTTTTTCTTGATGAGTCTGGCTAAAGGTTTACCAATTTTGTTTATCTTCTTAAAGAACCAGATTTTAGTTTTATTGATCTTTGCTATCGTTTCCTTCATTTCTTTTTCATTTATTTCTGATCTAATCTTTATGATTTCTTTCCTTCTGCTAACTTTGGGGTTTTTTTGTTCTACTTTCTCTAATTGCTTTAGGTGTAAGGTTAGGTTGTTTATTTGAGATATTTCTTGTTTCTTAAGGTAGGATTGTATTGCTAGAAACTTCCCTCTTAGAACTGCTTTTGCTGGATCCCATAGGTTTTAGGTCATCATGTTTTCATTGTCATTTGTTTCTAGGTATTTTTTGATTTCCTCTTCGATTTCTTCAGTGATCTCTTGTTTATTAAGTAGTGTGTTGTTTAGCCTCCATGTGTTTTTATTTTTTACAGATTTTTCCTGTAATTGATATCTAGTCTCATAGCATTGTGATCAGAAAAGATACTTGATCTGATTTCAATTTTCTTAAATTTACCAAGGCTTGATTTGTGACCCAAGATATGGTCTATCCTGGAGAATGTTCCATGAGCACTTGAGAAGAATGCGTATTCTGTTGTTTTTGGATGGAGTCTCCTATAAATATCAATTAAGTCCACCTTGTTTAATGTATCATTTAAAGCTTGTGCTTCCTTATTTACTTTCATTTTGGATGATCTGTCCATTGGTGAAAGTGGGGTGTTAAAGTCCACTACTATGAATGTGTTACTGTCGATTTCCCCTTTTATGGCTGTTAGTATTTGCCTTATGTATTGAGGTGCTCCTATGTTGGCTGCATAAATATTTACAATTATTATACCTCCTTCTTGGATCAATCCCTTGATCCTTATGTAGTGTCCTTCTTTGTCTCTTGTAATAGTCTTTATTTTAAAGTCTGTTGTGTCTGGTATGAGAATTGCTACCCCAGCTTTCTTTTGATTTCCATTTGCTTGGAATATCTTTCTCCATCCCCTCACTTTCAGTCTGTATGTGTCCCTAGGTCTGAAGTGGGTCTCTTGTAGACAGCATATATACGGGTCTTGTTTTTGTATCCATTCAGCCAGTCTATGTCTTTTGGTGGGAGCATTTAATCCATTTACATTTAAGGTAATTATCGATATGTATGTTCCCATTACCATTTTCTTAATTGTTTTGGGTTTGTTATTGTAGATCTTTTCCTTCTCTTGTGTTTCCTGCCTAGAGAAGTTCCTTTAGCATTTGTTGTAAAGCTGGTTTGATGGTGCTGAATTCTCTTAGCTTTTGCTTGTCTGTAAAGCTTTTAATTTCTCCATCAAATCTGAATGAGATGCTAGCTGGGTAGACTAATCTTGGTTATAGGTTTTCCTCCTTCATCACTTTTAGTATGTCCTGCCAGTCCCTTCTGGCTTGCAGAGTTTCTGCTGAAAGATCAGCTGTTAACCTTATGGGGATTCCCTTACGTGTTACTTGTTGTTTTTCCCTTGCTGCTTTTAATATTTTTTCTTTGTATTAATTTTTGATAGTTTTATTAATATGTGTCTTGGCGTGTTTCTCCTTGGATTTATCTTGTATGGGACTCTGTGCTTCCTGGTCTTGATTGACTATTTCCTTTCCCATATTAGGGAAGTTTTCAACTATAATCTCTTCAAATATTTTCTCAGTCCCTTTCTTTTCCTCTTCTTCTTCTGGGACCCCTATAATTCGAATGTTGGTGTGTTAAATGTTGTCCCAGAGGTCTCTGAGACTGTCCTCAGTTCTTTTCATTATTTTTTCTCTATTCTGCTCTGCAGTACTTATTTCCACTATTTTATCTTCCTGGTCACTTATCTGTTCTTCTGCCTCAGTTATTCTGCTATTGATCCCTTCTAGACAATTTTTAATTTCATTTATTGTGTTGTTCATCACTGTTTGTTTGCTCTTTAGTTCTTCTTGGGCCTTGTTAAACGTTTCTTGTATATTCTCTATTCTATTTCCAATATTTTGGATCATCTTTACTATCATTTTTCTGAATTCGTTTTCAGGTAGACTGCCTATTTCCTCTTCATTTGTTAGGTCTGGTTGGTTTTTGCCTTTCTCCTTCATCTGCTGTTTGTTTTCCTGTTTTCTTATTTTGATTAACTTACTGTGTTAGGGGTCTCCTTTTCGCAGGCTGCACGTTCGTAGTTCTTGTTGTTTTTGGTGTCTGTCCCCAGTGGCTAAGGTTGGTTCAGTGGGTTGTGTAAGCTTCCTGGTGGAAGGGACTACTACCTGTGTTCTGGTGGATGAGGCTGGATCTTGTCTTTCTGGTGGGCAGGTCCACATCTGGTGGTGTGTTTTGGGGTGTCTGTGGCTTTATTATGATTTTAGGCAGCCTCTCTGCTAATGGATGGGGTTTTGTTCCTGTCTTGCTAGTTGTTTGGCATAGGGTGTCCTGCACTGTAGCTTGCCAGTCGTTGAGTGAAGCTGGGTCTTCGCATTGAGTTGGAGATCTGTGGGAGATTTTCTCCGTTTGATATTACGTGGAGCTGGGAGGTCTCTTGTGGACCAGTGTCCTGAACTTGGCTCTCCCACCTCAGAGGCACAGCCCTGACGCCTGGCTGGAGCATCAAATGCCTGTCACCCACATGGCTCAGAATAAAAGGGAGAAAAAATAGAAAAAGAAAGAAAGAAAGAGAGGGAAAGAAAGAAGATAAGATAAAATAAAGTAAAATAAAATAAACTTATTAAAATAAAAAATAATTGTTAAGAAAAATTTTTTAAAAAGAAAAAAAAAAAACCAGAAAATGGACAGACAGAACCCTGGGACAAATGGTAAAAGCAAAGCTATACAGACAAAATCACAGACAGAAGCATACACATACACACACTCACCAAAGGAGAAAAAGTGGAAAAAAATATATATGTCTTTGCTCTCAAAGTCCACCTCCTCAATTTGGGATGATTCGTTGTCTATTCAGGTATTCTACAGATGCAGGGTGCATCAAGTTGATTGTGGAGATTTAATCCGGTGCTCCTGAGGCTGCTGGGAGACGTTTCCCTTTCTCTCCTTCATTCACACAGCTCCCGGGGTTCAGCTTTGGATTTGGCCCCGCCTCTGCGTGTAGGTCACCTGAGGGTGTCTGTTCTCTGAGACAGGACGGGGTTAAAGGAGCAGCTGATTCGGGGGCTCTCGCTCATTCAGGCCTGGGGGAGGGAGGGGTATGGATGCAGGGCGAATCTGTGGCGGCAGAGGCCAGCATGACTTTGCAACAGCCTGAGGCGCGCCGTGCGTTCTCCCGGGGAAGTTGTCCCTGGATCCCGGGACCCTGGTAGTGGCGGGCTGCACAGGCTCTCGGGATGGGAGGTGTGGATAGTGACCTGTGGTCTCACACAGGCTTCTTGGTGGCAGCAGCAGCAGCTTTAGCGTCCCATGCCCATCTCTGGGGTCCGCGCTGATAGCCACGGCTAGCACCCGTCTCTGGAGCTCCTTTAAGGGGCGCTCTGAATCCCCTCTCCTCGCGTACCAGGAAACAAAGAGACAAGAAAAAGTCTCTTGCCTCTTCGGCAGCTCCAGACTTTTTCCCGGACTCCCTCCCGGCTAGTTGTGGCGCACTAGCCCCCTTCAGGCTGTGTTCAGGCAGCCAACCCCAGTCCTCTCCCTGCGTTCCGACCGAAGCCCGAGCCTCAGCTCCCAGCCCCCGCCCGCCCCGGCGGGCGAGCAGACAAGCCTCTCGGGCTGCTGTGTGCTGGTCGGCACTGATCCTCTGTGCGGGAATCTCTCCGCTTTGCCCTCCGCACCCCTGTTGTTGCGCTCTCCTCCGCAGCTCCGAGGTTCCCCACCTCCGCCACCCGCAGTGTCTGCCCGCGAAGGGGCTTCCTAGTGTGTGGAACCCTTTTCTCCTTCACAGCTCCCTCCCAGATGTGCAGGTCCCGTCCCTATCCTGTCTCTGATTTTTCTGTCTCTGATTTTTCTTTTTTTTTTGCCCTACCCAGGTACGTGGGGAGTTTCTTGCCTTTTGGGAGGTCTGAGGTCTTCTGCCAGCCCGTTCAGTAGGTGTTCTGCAGGAGCTGTTCCACGTGTAGATGTATTTCTGATGTATTTGTGGAGAGGAAGGTGATCTCTGTGTCTTACTCTTCCGCCATCTTGAAGCTCCTCTTCAGGTCACAACATTTTTATCAACTTATCAATATATAACCTTGTTTTTAATAGGTGTTTCATTTAAAAAAAAATTTTATTGGAGTATAATTGCTTTACAATGGTGTGTTAGTTTCTGCTGTACAGCAAAGTGAATCAGCTATACATATACATATATTCCCTCTTTTTTGGATTTCCTTCCCATTTAGGTCACCACTGAGCAATGAGTAGAGCACCCTGTGCTATACAGTAGGTTCTCGTTAGTTATCTGTTTTATACATAATAGTGCATATATGTCAATCCCAATCTCCCAATTCATCCCACCATCTCCTTCCCCCTTGGAATCCATATGCTTGTTCTCTATGTCTGTGTCCTTATTTCTTTTTCTCTTTCTTTTTTTTTTTTTTTTTGCGGTACGCAGGCCTCTCACTGTTGTGGCCTCTCCCGTTGCGGAGCACAGGCTCTGGACGCGCAGGCTCAGCGGCCATGGCTCACGGGACCAGCTGCTCTGCGGCATGTGGGAACTTCCCAGACCGGGGCATGAACCCTTGTCCCCTGCATCGGCAGGCGAACTCTCAACCACTGCGCCACCAGGGAAGCCCCCTATTTCTGCTTTGCAAATAAATTTATCTGTATCATTTTTCTAGATTCCAAATACAAGCAATATTATATGATGTTTGTTTTTCTCTTTCTGACTTACTTCACTCTGTATGACAGTCTCTAGGTCCATTCACATCTCTGCAAATGGCCCAATTTCATTCCTTTGTATGGCTGAGTAATATTCCATTGTACATATGTACTACATCTTCTTTATCCATTCCTCTGCTGATGGACATTTAGGTGGCTTCCATGTCCTGCCTATTGTAAATAGTGCTGCAGTGAACATCAGGGTGCAAGTATCTTTTTTTTTTTTCTTTTTTAACGTTTTTATTGGAGTATAATTGCTTTACAATGGTGTGTTAGTTTCTGCTTTATAAAAAAGTGAATCAGTTATGCATATACATATGTCCCCATATCTCTTCACTCTTGCATCTCCCTCCCTCCCACCCTCCCTATCCCACCCTTCTAGCTGATCACAAAGCACCGAGCTGATCTCCCTGTGCTATGCAAGTACTTCCCACTAGCTACCTATTTTACATTTGGTAGTGTATATATGTGCATGCCACTCTCTCACTTTGTCCCAGCTTACCCTTCCCCCTCCCCATATCCTCAAGTCCATTCTCTAGTAGGTCTGCGTCTTTATTCCCTTCTTGCCCCTAGGTTCTTCATGACCATTTTCTTTTTTTTTAGATTCCATATATATGTGTTAACATACAGTATTTGTTTTTCTCTTCCTGACTTACTTCACTCTGTATGACAGACTCTATGTTCATCCACCTCACTACAAATAACTCAATTTTGTTTCTTTTTATGGCTTAGTAATATTCCATTGTGTATACATGCCACATCTTCTTTATCCATTCATCTGTTGATGGACACTTAGGCTGCTTCCATGTCCTGGCTATTGTAAATAGAGCTGCAATGAACATTATGGTATGTGACTCTTTTTTGAATTATGGTTTTCTCAGGTTATATGCCCAGTGGTGGGATTGCTAGGTCACACTGTAGTTCTATTTTTAGTTTTTTTGAGGAACCTCCATACTGTTTTCCATAGTGGCTGTATCAATTTACATTCCCACCAACAGTTTAAGAGGGTTCCCTTTTCTCCACACCCTCTCCAACATTTATTGTTTGTAGATTTTTTTGATGATGGCCATTCTGACTGATGTGAGGTATACCTCATTGTAGTTTTGATTTGCATTTCTCTAATAATTAGTGATGCAGAGCATCTTTTCATGTGCCTCTTGGCCATCTATATATCTTTGTAGAAATGTCTGTTTAGTTCTCCTGCTCATTTTTTGATTGAGTTGTTTGTTTTTTTGATATTGAGCAGCATGAGCTGTTTATATATTGTGGAGATTAATCCTTTGTCCATTCATTCATTTGCAAATATTTTCTCCTAATCTGAGGGTTGTCTTTTCATCTTGTTTATGGTTTCCTTTGCTGTGCAAAAGCTTTTAAGTTTCATTAGGTCCCATTTGTTTATTTTTGTTTTTATTTCCATTACTCTAGGAGGTGGTTCAAAAAAAGATCTTGCTGTGATTTATGTCAAAGGGTGTTCTTCCTGTGTTTTCCTCGAAGAGTTTTGTAGTGTCTCGTCTTACATTTAGGTCTTTAATCTATTTTGAGTTTAGTTTTGTGTATGGTGTTAGGGAGTGTTCTAATTTCATTCTTTTACATGTAGCTGTCCAGTTTTCCCAGCACCACTTATGGAAGAGGCTGTCTTTTCTCCACTGTATATCCTTGCCTCCTTTGTCATAGATTAGTTGACCATAGGTGTGTGAGTTTATTTCTGGGCTTTCTATCCTGTTCCATTGATCTGTATTTCTGTTTTTATGCCAGTACCATACTGTCTTGATTACTGTAGCTTTGTAGTATAGTCTGAAGTCACGGAGTCTGATTCCACCAGCTCCGCTTTTTTCCCTGAAGACTGCTTTGGCTACTCGGGGTCTTTTGTGTCTCCATACAAATTTTAAGATTTTTTGTTCTGGTTCTGTAAAAAATGCCATTGGTCATTTGATAGGGATTGCATTGAATTTGTAGATTGCTTTGGGTAGTATAGTCATTTTCACAATATTGATTCTTCAAATCCAAGGACATGATATATCTATCCATCTGTTGGTATCATCTTTAATTTCTTTCATCAACATCTTAGAGTTTTCTGCATACAGTTCTTTTGTCTCCCTAGGTAGGTTTATTCCTAGGTATTTTATTCTTTTTGTTGCAATGGTAAATGGGAGTGTTTCATTAATTTCTCTGTCAGATTTTTCATCATTAGTGTATAGGAATGCAAGAGATTTCTGTGCATTAATTTTGTACCCTGCAACTTTACCAAATTCATTGATTAGCTCCAGTAGTTTTCTGGTGGCATATTTAGAATTCTCTATGTATAGTATCGTGTCATCTGCAAACAATGACAGTTTTACTTCTTTTCCAATTTGTATTTATTTTATTTATTTTTCTTCTCTGATTGCTGTGGCTAGGACGTCCAAAACTATGTTGAATAATAGTGGTTCAACACTATTGAGTGGATATCCTTGTCTTCATCCTGATATTAGAGGAAATGCTTTCAGTTTTTCACCATTGAGAATGATGTTTGCTGTGGGTTTGTCGAATATGGCCTTTATTACGTTGAGGTAGGTTCCCTCTATGCCCACTTTCTGTAGTTTTTATCATAAATTGGTGTTGAATTTTGTCAAAGGCTTTTCTGCATCTATTGAGATGATCATATGGTTTTTATTCTTCAATTTGTTAATATGGTGTATCACATTGATTGATTTGCATATATTGAAGAATCCTTGCATCCCTGGGATAAATCCCACTTAATCATGGTGTATGATCCTTTTAATATGTTGGATTCTGTTTGCTAGTATTTTGTTGAGGATTTTTGCATCTATATTCATCAGTAATATTGATCTGTAATTTTCTTCTTTTGTAGTATCTATGTCTGGTTTTGGTATCAGGGTGATTGTTCCCTCGTAGAATGAGTTTGGGAGTGTTCCTTCCTCCACAATTTTTTGGAAGAGTTTGACAAGGATGGCTGTTAGCTCTTCTCTAAATGTGTGATAGATTTTGCCTGGGAAGCCATCTGGTCCTGGACTTTTCTTTGTTGGAAGATTTTCAGTCACAGTTTCAATTTCATTACTTGTAATTAGTCTGTTCATATTTTCTATTTCTTCCTGGTTCAGTCTTGGAAGGTTATACCTTTGTAAGGATTTGTCCATTTCTTCCAGGTTGTCCATTTTATTGGCATAGAGTTTCTTGTAGTAGTCTCTTAGGATGCTTTGTATTTCTGCAGTGTCTTTTGAAACCTCTCCTTTTTCATTTCTAATTTTATTGATTTGAGTCCTCTCCCTCTTTTTCTTGATGAGTCTGGCTAATGGTTTTTCAATTTTGTTTATCTTCTCAAAGAACCAGCTTTTAGTTTTATTGATCTTTGCTATTGTTTTCTTTGTTTCTATTTCATTAATTTCTGCTCTGATCTTTATGATTTCTTTCCTTCTGTTAACTTTGGGTTTTGTTTGTTCTTCTTTGTCTAGTTCCTTTAGGTGTAAGTTTAGATTGTTTATTTGAGATTTTTCTTGTTCCTTGAGGTAGGCTTTTATAGCTATAAACTTCCCTCTTAGAACTACTTTTGCTGCATTCCATATGTTTTGGATTGTTGTGTATTCATTGTCATTTGTCTCTAGGTATTTTTTGATTTCCTCTTTGATTTCTTCAGTGATCTCTTGGTTATTTAGTAACGTATTGTTTAGCCTCCATGTGTTTGTGTGTTTTATGTTGTTTTCCCTGTATTTGATTTCTAATCTCATAAAGTTGTGGTCAGAAAAGATGCTTGATATGATTTCAGTTTTCTTAAATTTACTGAGGCTTGATTTGTGACCACGTTATGCTCTATCCTGCAGAATGTTCTGTGCGCACTTGAGAAGAAAGTGTAATCTGTTGTTTTTGAATGGAATGTCCTGTAAATATCAATTAAATCTATGTGGTCTATTGTGTCATTTAAAGCTTGTGTTTCCTCATTAATTTTCTGTTTGGATGAACTGTCCATTTGTGTTAAGTGAGGTGTTAAAGTCCCCCACTATTATTGTGTTACTGTCGATTTCCTCTTTTATAGCTGTTAGCAGTTGCCTTATGTATTGAGGTGCTCCTATGTTGGGTGCATATATATTTATAATTGTTATATCTTCTTCTTGGTTTGATCCTGTGATCATTATGTAGTGTCCTTCCTTGTCTCTTGTAACGTTCTTTATTTTAAAGTCTATTTTATCTGATATGAGTATTGCTGCTCCAACTTTCTTTTGATTTCCATTTGCATGGAATATCTTTTTCCATCCCCTCACTTTCAGTCTGTATGTGTCCCTAGGTCTGAAGTGGGTCTCTTGTAGACAGCATATATATGGGTCATGTTTTTGTATCCATTCAGCAAGCCTGTGTCTTTTGGTTGGAGCATTTAATCCATTCACGTTTAAGGTAATTGTCAATATGTGTGTTCCTATTACCAGTTTCTTTATTGTTTTGGGGTTTTTTTTTGTAAGTCCTTTTCTTGTCTTGTGTTTCCCACTTAAAGAAGTTCCTTTAGCATTTGTCTTAGAGCTGATTTGGGGGTGGTGAATTCTCTTAGCTTTTGCTTGTCTCTAAAGCTTTTGACTTCTCCATCAAATCTGCATGAGGTCCTTGCTGGGTAGAGTAATCTTGGTTGTAGGTGTTTCCCTTTCATCACTTTAAGTATATCATGCCACTCTCTTCTGGCTTGTAGAATTTCTGCTGAGAAATCAGCTGTTAACCTTATGTTATTTGTCGTTTTTCCCTTGCTGCTTTCAATAATTTTTCTTTGTCTTTAATTTTTGCCAATTTGATTACTATGTGTCTCAGCGTTTTTTTCCTTGGTTTTATCCTGTCTGGAAGTCTCTGTACTTCCTGGACTTGGGTGGCTATTTCCTTTCCTATGTTAGGGAAGTTTTATACTATAATCCCTTCAAATATTTTCTCGGGTCCTTTCTCTGTCTCTTCTCCTCTGGAACCCCTATAATGTGAATGTTGTTACGTTTAATGTTGTCCCAGAGGTCTCTTAGGCTGTCTTCATTTCTTTTCGTTCTTTTTTCTTTATTCTGTTCCGCAGCAGTGAATTCCACCATTCTGTCTTCCAGGTCACTTATCTGTTCTTCTGCTTCAGTTATTCTGCTACTGATTCCTTTTAGTGTATTTTTCCTTTCAGTTATTGTATTGTTCATCTCTGTTTGTTTGTTCTTTAATTCTTCTAGATATTTGTTAAATATTTCTTGCACCTTCTCGATCTTTGTCTCCATTCTTTTTCCGAGGTCCTGGATCATCTTCACTATCATTATTCTAAGTTTTTTTTCTGGAAGGTTGCCTATCTCCACTTCATTTAGTTGTTTTTCTGGGGTTTTATCTTGTTCCTTCCTCTGGTACATAGCCGTCTGCCTTTTCATCTTGTCTGTCTTTCTGTGAATGTTGTTTTTGTTCCACAGGCTGTAGGACTGTAGTTCTTCTTCTTTCTGCTGTCTGCCCTCTTTTGAATGACGCTATCTAAGAGACTTATGCATGTTTTCTGATGGGAGGGACTGGTGGTGGGTAGAGCTGGCTGTTGCTCTGCTGGGTAGAGCTCAGTAAAACTTTAATCTGCTTGACAGCTGATGGGTGGGTGGGGCTGGGGTCCTCCCCTGTTGGCTGTTTGGCCTGAGGCGACCCAACACTGGAGCCTACCTGGGCTCTGTGGTGGGGCTAATGGTGGACTCTCGGAGAGCTCACACCAAAGAGTACTTCCCAGAACTTCTGCTGCCAGCGTCTTT